>NW_013952544.1:42142-47885 GCF_001266775.1 Austrofundulus limnaeus
GGCGCTGCGCGGCCGAACACAGCAGAGCCCAAAATGTGCTCCATTAAACATTAATGATTAATAAAAATGATTCACAGACAGACAAACTCTTATCATAGTTCTTGATTTAACCTTTGAATCACGTTGGTCCCCGGGAAACCCAACTTATAAGACATCACATCCGCAGACACATGTTCCCCGCTGCCAGCGCCATCTTTGTTTTGTCATGGCCTGTACTCGAAATGAAAACCTGTCTGGTCACATTCTGCGGCTGAAACTCGGGCACCTCTGCCCTACTTACGACATTCTAAAACGATATGTCGGAACCGCGGTCACGGTGAATGACCCCTAGCCTACATAATGTCTCCTCAAAAAAATGAGAAACAAGATGGCAGCAGTTAACCGTATATTAACCTGCCTGAAACTCGCCATGGATAACCTGCTGTCATCCAGGCTACATAAAAACAGAAAACCTAAGCTCCCTGCTTTTAAACTCGGTGCGGAATGAAGCGTTCCCACACCTACACTCAGCTAGCGTCATTACAGCCCCCCAGAAAGACCAGATCAGTGTCTAAAATTTATTATTTCAATGTGTGCGGCCTGAAATATTAGCCGCAGCTGTTTAGCATATCGTGCTAATGAAAATAGTAGCTCACCGTGTTTCCGTTGACAGTTCAGGTTCTTTTAGGTCCAGTCTCGGAACGCCACTCACAGCGGTCGGCCGTATGACAGACCCACAAAAACCCGGAGCAGACAAAAAACCAGGTCAGCTTCCGCCGCCGCCATGTTCCGTGGAAAAGTCCCAGACAGCCGGCCGCAGCGAGCGCCCTCTGTTCCTCGAAGCTTCCGTAATTGACAACGCCAATAAAACTGTTGTGGCAAATGCAGAAACACGTCGGAATAATGCGAGAAAAATCTGCGTATGTGATAATCAAAATATGATTTTATTGTGAGCAACAATCACACAGAACTCAATCAGGAAGGTTCTGTCTGCTTGTCGCTTCCGGGCGTCAGCAGAACACAGCATATAATATACAATAGGCCGAACCCATGTGTCACTTCACAACCAATCACAGATTGCCGAATGTACTGTTCAGCCAATCACAAGGCTCATACCCAGAGTATGTCAAAGTTCAGTGCCTTGTGAAGATATGAGAGATGAACAGTGTCAAGGGGAAAACTGATAAATAATTAGTCCATGACACAGTGCTTTGTCAAAAAACGGACAAAGCTTTTTCCTTTTTTCTAAAAGAATATCTGATTCTGCACACACAACAACAAAATCATGGATAAACTCCCAGCTTACGTCTGAGCTGCTCCTCTGTCTGTGACTCAGAGGAAGCGGTCTTCACAGCATCCAGCCCATCGTGTGCCAAAAAAACTTGCAGTAAAGTTCTTCTACAGATAAATAAATAACTGCTGCGGTTTTGTTCTGTCCTAAACTTTACCCTAGCTTCATATTTTTGGAGGACGTTGCTTTTAGCGTGTAGGAGGTGAGCTTAAGGTGGCATTAAGCTTCTCCCACATCTCTCATACACAAGGTTATGAGGAAACTTTTATCAAGGTATTTCTCATTACTTTAATATCTTGACTGTGCCAAGTGAAAAGTGACACAATAAGTGAATGTTCAGATGAGTTCAAGTTGATTCATAAAAGACTATGCAATCATTTATTTACACAAATTGAACAGATCATAAGTTACACCTGATTGTGGTTATTCCTATAACAAGGGTCAGAGTTAAATGAGATAAAAACCCGCGTCCGAATTTCAATTCACATCAACTCAGATTACTTATATAGAACAGTAAAACGTCCATTCTGATGTTAACAACCAAACAATTTTACTGGCACTTTTAGCTTAAGTTTTGGCAAATTAAGAACAAGGAAAGGAGGAAAGTAAGATTAGTATGTTACTACTACTTTTACTTTTATCAAAGTGTGGGTCAACCGGAACTGCACGTCTTTTCTGAGCTCAGGGTCCACATGACACGTCACTCCAAACACATCAGCTTTTACCTGGTGATGACTTCTTAAGACACCCTCGGGGTAGGAGCTGGCTCGTCTCCGATCAGTCAGGGAACTGAATGTCGTCTCGCTTACCGGTCATTGGTGAACAGGTGTTTTCACAGGTAACTTGCATCTGTTTCAGTCCAAGCCAGAAAAATTCTAGCCGTATCCGGTCCCTTCTTTCCAAAATAAAATCTCCCTTCGGGAGTTAAAAAACACTCAGAGGCTTGAAGCCTTGATTTGGAACCACCGGCTGGCGTGCAGGGTCCCTGGCTGTGAAGTCTCCCCTAGTTAGCTCATGGGATCAGACTTAAAGCCAAACTGGGTTTTCTCCAGAGAGAATCCCCGCTGTCTTCCTCAGTTGGAATCAGGAAGAAGAGTGTGTCGCTCAAAGCCGTCCGGGTTAGTAAAAGAAACGGATGAACTTTGGTTCCGCCCTCAGGCTTAGAGATGAGTCAGAGAAAGAAAGATAAAGATTTGCCAGCGGCACCAGCCCAAGGTTAAAATTCTGTGGTTGTCCAACAACATGATATGATAACCTCTTTTCAGCTTTCTTCTGATAGACTCTAAGAGAAATCACTGCAAAACATTTATGATGATTAATTAACATTTCTGTTTTATAATCAGTTCTGAACCTTCTGTTAGTCCAGATAAATGAAAGACTTTCTCAGGAAAAATCCACAATTATATTACTGTGTTCACAGTAAAATAAAACAGTGATTTACATAAAAACACAATGAAAACATTGTAATCAGATTCTCTGTGATTTTTTTATACCATTATTAATCTTTAAGGCACGATAAAAGAAAACAAGTGGTTCCATTTTCCTGTGACAGTCATTATCATGATTTAAAAAATGCATAACATTCTCAGTTAAACAACAAATGAATCACAAACAAGAGATTGTTCTGTCCATTATCTGATTAAGAGAACTGAGGGGTTCTCTTCCACGGTTAGAATGACCTGTCATGGCCTAKATAMAGTTCAGTTTGTGACAGAGTTCCTGTCCTCTCGTCAGGCCTGTCCGAGGCCTGCTTCGAGGCAGTAAATCTTGTTTCTTCACTCGAGGTGACCCCTACAAGCGAGTTTGTTGTTTCCCTTCTCCTGTGTCGGGAGGGGTGCTCAGAGCTCACCCTTTACCGTACAGTGAGCGGCAGCGACCAAAATACTTCAGAAACTCGCCCGAGTAAGCGAATTCCATGAGATTCCGCATTTTACACTGGATTCCATTTTGTTTGCTCAATTCCGCGATTTCGTCCACGTTTTCCACATCGTGGAAATTATAGGGCCCTGCTTTTAGGATGCAGCAGTCGGCCACTGAAGGAGCTCTGTAGATCAGCCACAGTTCCACGCAGAGGGTGGGAGACATTTTCTGTCACTGATGTTATTTTAGCCAGAGTCCTTCTGTCTCCCACCACCTCCACTGGGTCGAGGGGGCATCCCAGCACAGAGCTGGGCCGTGTACATATAGAAACAGAACATCAAGATAAAATAAGTAATAGACTGCTGACTGAATAAGCCTAACAGAAACTACGTAGCTAAGAATTGGAGCAGTGCAAAATAAAATCAGCACGTAAACGTTCCTGCAGATGAAAATTCACTTTGTGCAAATGAACATAACATAGTTTAACGTTAGTTGAATACATAATGTCTATACATTAATGTAAAGTACAATGGGGTTCGAATCAGTGGGAGTTTTGGTCCTGATAAATTGCAACAGTGAGGGTTTAGCTTTTTAAGTTTGAACAGTTTTTTTCTAAATGTTCAGCATCGGGTCTAAATGTTTTTGTCTTACTTTTAGTCCGTCGTGTTGGGTGTCAATCGCTCCGACTACATGCTGGACCAGAGAGAAGATCAGGCGTCTTCTCTAAAGCAAATCGAGATAAACACGATCGCTGCGAGTTTTGGAGGCCTCTCGTCACAGACACCAGATGTACACAAGTGAGTTGTTAGTGCATCGAGCTCAGTTTAAGTTATTTATTTTTATTTTCTGGTTAAACGTAGATAAAGTGATGACGAGAGTAATTAACGAGCTTCTCGTTTTGTTCGGCAGACTCATATTGAAGATGGCCACCAGGCTGGAGGAGAGTCGGCTCATCCTGGACAACAACCCTGCAGCTGGTCTGGCCAGAGGCGTGGCCAAAGCCTGGGAGCTTTATGGATCAGAAAGGTAAGATCCATCCTGCTCACAGATTAAACACGTCACTTTTACACAGCGAGCGGTTGGTGTGGAAAAAAACTTTTTTTTTCTCATGGAGGCCGTAGCTGTGTCCATCCACCTTTTCGAATGCGATGCTTCAAATGAGCATAAAAACTGTTGATGAAAACTTGGCTAGTGAAACTGATTCTGGTTGAGCACTGGAGATAGTTTTTAACAGGACCCCCCTCCCAAAGCAAACCTAAGTGTTTGATTTTTTCTTACAGAATGACATCTTTAATTGTAGAGAGCTTCTTAAACGTAAAACTGATAATGCCTCATTTGGTGTAAAGTTTTAAATATTAGTGTCTAAACATGTTAGATTTTTTTTCTTTGTTTGTATTTGATGAAATATAATAAAGACCTTAAAGAAAAGTCCCAAATACAAACCTTAAGAGTGTTTTTGAAGCACTTTTCAGAGCAGTACCAACAACTAACAATGATTTTCGGGAAACAAGCCCTAAATTTGAACTAGTTTCCCCGCACGCTGCGTTACCAGCTGGAACATCCTGATATCCAAATAAGGTTTGAGGTTTTCTCTGTTAAATGATGTCATTTGAGATTCAGACAGTTTTTTTCAGGGGTCATCTCGATTAGAGACAAATCCAGCCGTATCTCTGAAACAGAACATATCAGGATGATACACGTATCAGAACGTAGTTTATAAAGTTAGGAATCTGAAATCTGCTTAGTTGATATTGAATTTGATTTTTTTTTATGTAAGCTGGAAGCGTCACCTGGATCGATTGATGTTGTTTCAGAGCGGCTGTCATGTTCTTGGTGGAGGAGACCCAAACAAACATTTTTGATCAGCGCTACGTTGAGAGTGAACTGTGGAAAAGGTAAGAGGGTTCTTTTCCTGCTTTTTAATTTAATTGTTTTTTTAGTCTTCTTATTTGTGCAAAAAGTAGGAGAATTATCTGGTCTGAATCACTGTGAACTTCTGTGTTTTTATGTTTTGTTTTTTCAGGAACATTCCCACAATCAGAAAGCGGTTTGATGATGTCGCAAAAACAGGATCTCTTGATCAGGACCAGAGGCTGTTTGTGTAAGTCCTCTTCTGTTTTTTTTTTCCCTGTAAATGAGTGATTATGTTGGGGTTGATGCTAAATGTCTTTATTCTCTTTCAGTGATGGCACAGAGGTTTCTGTGGTATACTTCAGGAATGGCTACATGCCACAGAACTACATTTCTGAACAGGTTTGAATTCATTTTATTTTATTATATTTTTTATTTTATTTTATTTTTGTTGTTCTAGATGCTGATTTTACTGATGGATGCAAATGAGTGAACTAGTTTGTTAAATTGAACTTGATGACACCCCGATAATCTTTTCAGACTGCAGACAGTGACACTGGTTGAAAATAGATGAACAGTTTAAAGAGTAACTTACCCCAAAATTAACTTTTTTAGCTGATAAACTGTCTAGAATGTGTCTAAAATGTTATATAGTACTGTTTCTGTGCTAATTTTGATGTTTTTGTGCGTATTTGTTCAAATCTATAATATCTGGTCTAAAAACGTCTTTTTGCTGCTCTTATGGGTAGAGCACTGCAGGCT
>NW_013952544.1:48995-50211 GCF_001266775.1 Austrofundulus limnaeus
GTACACTTTAAAAATATGGGCCTAAAATGTGACACCTGAGAATAATTAATTATTAAACCAATGATTACATTTTAACAAACAGATAACGGTTAATGATGAGCTAATGCCATTAAATGCAAAATAAATAAGGAACTAAAAAGTTACTTTGACATTCTTTCTGCTGGGCTGCTCATTCAACAGCTGCTGATTAGTTCATTTATTTTAAATAAGTTGAATAAAAATGATTTACTGCTTAATAATTTGTAAATAAAAGAAATTACTTGTCTTCATTACATCATTTTTAGACACTATATGCTCCTTTTGTAAGAATTATTAATAAATTACTTATATTTAAATACATCATTGGGACTGTGTTTATTAAATTTATCTTTATATTAACCAATAAAATGTTAATTGTAGTGCTGGGACGCCCGTCTGATGATGGAGCGCTCTCTGGCCGCCAAGTGCCCAGATATCCACACCCACCTGGTGGGAACCAAGAAGGTCCAACAGGTTCTGGCCAGACCTGGAGTTCTGGAGAGGTTTTTCCCAGACCAGCCCGAGGTGGTGGAGCAGATCAGGGCGACGTTTGCCGGCCTCTACACCCTGGATTTGGTGAGAAAAATCTCTAAAAGTTGACATGAATGTGATGCATTTTATTTATTTATTTATTTTATTTATTTATTTGTTTATTTGTTTAATTGTTTAATTGTTTAGTTGTTGTCTGCAGGGACCAGAGGGTGATAAAACCGTAGCCATGGCTTTGACAGAACCGGACCGGTTTGTTCTGAAACCTCAACGTGAAGGAGGAGGTACAGTTGAGTTCTGGTTTGAAGGGTTGCACATCAATCAGTCAAATTTTATTTATACAGCACTTGGTTGGAGGTGGTTGAAGATTCAGCGTGTCATAAATTATTATAATGCCTCCCTCTACCCTCTCAAAGCTAAAATAAGTATATAAACAACAATAATTATGGGTGGATTGTTGGGGAAACTTAGATTTTTTTGTTAACGGTGGTTCTAGAAAAAAAAAGATGTGAAAATCATCTGAATACGAATAAACCAGCTGTGGCTCTTTTAACAACTGGCCTCAGACAGAAAAATTAATTTTAAACAAGTAAATAACATGAATTAAAGGCTGCTGGTGCCTTTTCTCAAGCGTGTCCCTCGCTCTGTCTGTCTGTGTGTGTGTGTGTGTGTGTGTGTGTGTGTGTGTGTGTGTGTGTGTGTGTGTGTG
>NW_013952544.1:50230-58927 GCF_001266775.1 Austrofundulus limnaeus
GTGTGTGTGTGTGTGTGTGTGTGTGAGTGTGTGTGTGTGTGTGTGATTATGGGCGGACGTACACAGCGCTGTTGTGTTGAGAAAAAAAAGCTGTTCTATTTTTTATTTATTTATTGCCATATTTATTTCAGAAGATTTTAGGTCATTCAGACAGCTCAGGAGTGATTTGAATGAATTAATCGAACCTGGCATGATAGGCAGGTAGACCTGAATGTCGTCAGCAAAACAGTGGAAAGGAATCTTATATTTACTAAAAATGGACCCCAGAGGCAACATATAAAGATTAAAAAGCAGAGGGCCTAGAATAGAGCCTTGCGGGACCCCACAAGTCAGAGGGGCTGTAGAAGAGGAGCAATCTCCTAAATGAACAGAAAAACTCCTATCAAATAGGATCTAAACCAGGATAAAACTGTGCCTTTGATACCAACCAGCTGCTCTAATCGTGACAGTAAGATTTTATGATCAACGGTATCAAAGGCAGCAGAAAGAATCAATGCTATGTATGCAGTTAAAATCAGAAGAAAAATCAATAAAACAAGATGTGCCTCAAGATGTGAAAGAACCAAGTTCACTAAAGTGCATATGGCATCATCCACCACTCTGCAGGGCCTGTAGGTAAAAAATAGGTCATTGATCACGCGCAACTTCAAAAGTTCCATAATTTTGGACCAGCTACAGCAAATGAACGGTGGCCCCACTTGTTTGGACTTTGATCTGGGGACTTCCAAAAGATGGTGGTCGGCAGACCGAAGAGCTCTGACTGGACGATGTGCTTGTAAAATATCCCACAAATAAGAAGGTGCAATACCATGAACAGCTTTAAAAACAAACATTAAAAGTTTGAAATCAACCCTAAAACAAACTGGGATCCGATCGAGGGAGTAAAGTCCAGGCGTGATGTGACTGTGCCTCCTAGTGTCGGTCGACTGTCGGGCAGCAGCATTCTGGACTAAATGGAGTCAATATAGAGAACGCTGGCTTATTCGAATAAGTGCATCACAATAATCAATGCAAGAACTGATAAAAGCATGAATTGCTTTTTCAAGATCTTTTCGACTCAGGAAGGGTTTAACCTTAGCCAGAAGTCAGAGTTGAAAAAAAAAAAAAAACGGTTCTAACAACGCAGTCAGATTCTTCAACACGGGTCTACAGTAAAAAGCCAAAGTACCAAGTTCTTGAACAAAACTTGGCCGTATTTTATCCCCAAACAAAATGTGTTCTGTTTTGTTTTCGTTCGGGTGCAAAAATTTTTGTAAAAGCCACTCTAATATACTTTAAACCATTCAAAAACAGAGTTTAAAGGATTTATGTCGTTGGGGACAATCGGCAAATAGACTTGTATATCATCTGCATTAAAACAAAACTGAAGATTATATTTGTTTATGACCAAACACAGTGAGAACAGCACAGTTCCGAGGATAGAGCCCTGAGGCACACCAGTAGTCAGAGAAACAGTGGAAGAAAAGGTCTTGAATCATCACTTTAAAAGTCCTTTCAGACAAATGAGACTTAGGCCACTTAAGGACAGTCCCTTGAATCCCAATGTGTCGGGACAAAGTTGTTATGAGGACATTGGCTATGACCGAACTCCGTAGCAATATATTCAGTGAGAAGAGCACAGGACTGAGGATAGAGCCCTGAGGCACACCAGTAGTCAAAGGAACAGTGGAAGAAGAAGTCATTAATCATTACTTTAAAAAGCCCTTTCAGACAAATGAGATTTAAGACACTTAAAGACAGTCCCTCGAGTCCCCAACCTGTCGGGACAGAGTTGTCATAAGAACCAAAAACAAGCTAACAGGAGAAAACAAGTGACGAGTTTTAAACTCTGAGCCACAAAGTTTCTGCTGCTTTGATGGGATTGTATTTTTTTGTTTCGTTGTCTTTTAAAGCCTCGTTGTCTCTTCTCAATGTTAACGTTCCAGGAAACAACCTGTACGGGTCAGAGCTCATCCAGGAGCTGAATAGAGTGAAGGGCGGCTCCGAGCGAACGGCCTACATACTGATGGATAAAATCGTTCCCGCTCCCGTGCAGAACTATCTACTGAGGCGAGACGCCCCCCTGAAACTCAGCAGCTGTGTCAGTGAGCTGGGAGCGTTCGGCGTGTACGTGAGGTACGTCTGCTCTGCGTGGTTCACATCTTCTTTGAAGATCTGTGCAGATAATTAATCCAAGGTGTTTTTCATTTAGTTATTGCTTTTAATTAAATAAAATTTCAAGTTATAAGGCAACATAGCATTGTAATAAATGCTGTGGATGCTTTTGTTGTTGTTTTTTGTAATTTGAAGGCTGATTAATATTTGAACTTTTAATTTTTTAAAGGTTGTGGCACAGATTTTGGAACTAGAGCAAACATGTTTTTCCATATCAGTTGTCTCCACCAACAGGAGTAAAAAAACAGAAATGAAAAATCTCTTCATTTTCCTCCCATATCTGCCCTCCATGGTTTATTTATGTTGAATGGGGATGGATATAAAATCCATATGAGCGGAGGCCTCCTAAGTGGGCCCATTGCTCTCCCCAAAAAGACACTGGTCTTCATTCAAACCTTCTCGTCCCTCGGATGAAGGACACAAGGTTAGAAACACTCAGTGTTCTGAGCTTCTCAGAGTCCATAAAGGGGTCTCCAAGAAATCTTTCCTTTGACCACTCAGAGCCAGGCAGTGGCCTAAGTAGTTCAAAGAGGTCTCTAATTCAATGCCACGGGCATCACACAGACCATTGTCATGGAGTCATATCACCATTTTGTGGTGGTTGAGTAGATTGTGCCCAGTTAGGACTCCAACCAGTGTACTTAGAGTTTTCCTTGACGGAGAGATGAGAGCTTTCCCAAACCTTAGATTTGAGCCGTTAATCAGTTTCCGTGCCTGTCTAGAGTCCATCAGCTCCCTCCAATGGATTGAGTGTTGACGTCTAATCCAGGCCTGTAGGGCAGTCCTACAGACTGTTGTTGAGGTACCTACAACAGGCTCTGGGGTCGGATTTATAAAACTGGCGTACGCACAATTTGAGCCCAGAAACTTGCGTACGCCACTTTTTACGCCAAGGTTGTGATTTATAAAATCCAAACTTGACGTGAAAATGTGCGGTGCCTCACGCCAGCTTTGACCCATGCGTACGCTCATTTTGGAGACGGGAAACTGCGACACAGATGGTGAAGTGAGGAATTAGAGCCACACTGTGTAATGATCACTGTCAGATATTTAATTTACCTTCAGAATCAGACTTAAATAAAAGTTCCCGTGCGCAACTCCATTCATCTGCTTCCTCCTCAGACAACCCTGACCCACACAGACCCCTCCCCGATAAGAACAGCAGGACAGCAAAAGCTTTGGATACACGCGCAGGGCGTGTATCCAGTCCGTGTTTGTCACGCGCGCGCGCGGGGGGGATGCGTGCATGCGCGCGTGGGGCGGGGGTCTGCCGCGGTTAACAGAGCAGGCAGGAGGGGGAGAGGATGAGGAGAAGAGCAGTGGACTTATTTCTAATTTTACCTGACTTATTTTATTTATTTTTTATTGTTTTTATCGTCCTTCAGGCTCTGATGGGAGATTGATTTGAAGCTGAGGTTTTTTATTTGTATTTTTTATAAAAATCATTAGATTACTCTAAAGCAAAATGATGGAAAATCTGTGTCAATTACAGACATTCTGTTCACGTGAGCAGCTGTCAGTCAGCACCTGTCATCCTCCAGACGCACGACGGAGCGTGTCTGAACCAATCACTTTTGTTGGCATTGATCAGCTGACTGATTTAAATACAGCTTAACATTCATGAGGTACTTTACATTGACTGTTTATGGTTGAATGTGGGCGTGTAGAGGGTAGAACCTGAGGTGGGACCTCATGCGCAAACTCTGACGTGCGGCTGTGATTTATGAATGAAAGATGCGCAGAAACATGCGTACGTACGGTTTTATAAATCTGAATTTTTTTTGGCGTACGCCATTTCCGCCTTCTGGCCGTACGTTCACTTTTAGTATGGTTTCCACGCAATCCTTTATATATGAGACCCCTGGTCCTTTGAAGTGAGCCTGACTGCCAGCTTTTGTGAGGTAGTCAGCTCTCTGGTTACCATAAATGCCAGTATGTCCTGGTACCCTTTTACCAGTAACACTGTTATCTCTTCCCAGTTGTTTGACTGCTTCGGCACACTCCCAAGCCAGTAATGATGTAAAGTGTGGCCCTCGAAGAGCTTTAATAGCAGGTTGGCTATCTGTTAGGATGAATATTTCCTTCTGTGTACACTGAAGGTCTTTGAGAGATGCCACACACTGGTGGATTGCATATATGTCAGCTTGAGAAACAGATGCAAAACAACCTAGTGGGTATTTATGCTCTCTCTTACTATGGTTGTGCAAAATAAGCACCCCTGCACCTACTGACCCCTTCAGAAGGGATCCATCTGTAAAACAGTAGAAATGAATGGGAGACATGTCCGTCGTAGAGAGGTTAATCCAGACAGACCTGTCTTCTATCTCCGTCTTAAAACTTGGCTCAAAATTGTATTTTTTGACCATTCTGTCTCCAGGTCCTGCAGTTACTGGAATAGCAGCAACTGCTCAGTACCAGATTCTAGTGTGCTGTGAGTCAGATAGGCTTTCCCACCTACCAGACTGGCGTAGCCTTACTGCACTGGATGCGGCCTCCCCTAAGATATGTAAATCTAGTGGAGCCAGGTCCAGTAGGACTTCCATGGCTGGTGTGGGTGTTGTTCTGATGGAACCTGTGATGCTCAGGCAGGCCATTCATTGCACATGGGTGAGCATCACTCTGGCCACCCCAACTTGGACTCGCCAAATCAGTCATGCTTGTGACCTCTGTCTCAATGTCTTGCACAGTTTTGATCCTGGCAATTCTCTCACCCATCAACTGGGATAAACAGCTGATAAACAGTAACAAAAAGTCACTTAAAAAAGCAGTAAGTTGGTAAAAGATTAAAAAATATTAAATATAACCTGAGGTGAACAAAAGACCTGAGAAAATACCAAAACAATAAGAGTTTAAAAAAATAAGAGCGTATTATTTAGGTTAAATTAATAAAATACAAACTAATGTGTTTTCTTTAATCATTTTTTATAGAGATTTTTACTTATTTTTTGTCCCTGTCGTGACTCAGGCAGGGGGAGGACATGCTGATGAATGAGTGCGTGGGTCACCTGCTGAGAACCAAGAGTGTCGAACATTCAGACGGTGGCGTGGCGTCCGGCGTGGCCGTGTTGGACAATCCTCTGCTGGTCTGACAGCTCAGAACCTGCGGGAACCAAACGACAAACGTGTCGCGCTGACAGATGGACTTTTTCTCTAATCGTATCAAACGTAGCTTTTACTCCAAACATTTTCTACGATTGACACAGATGATGTCGAGGTAATTAGATTTAAACCAGGCAGGTGATTAAAACACATTTTTTGTGACTCATCACATCAAATCAGAGATTAGTTTAAAACTAAATGAAAACCACAGCAGCCCGTTTTTTTATTATTATTATGATATCATATTTAAACCTAATTTATTCTCATGTGACCTGAGCTGATTGAAACTGTGAACTGTAGCAGTTTGCACCTCAGGGCTCAGGCTTTGTTTCTGACACTAAATCTCAACAGGTTCTTGATATAAAATATTCAGCTGCTCTGAGTTGCAGGAGTCTCACAGACTTTTATTCTTGAAGAATTGTTAGAAAGCATTTAAATTCAAATCCATCGTGATGACTGAAGTTACATCAAGAATCCTGTAAAATAATGGAGATTAAGTGCCCTTAAAATGCATCAAGATATTACATGTTGTTTGCTGTTTCTCTTTTTATTACGGCCAATTAGACAGTGGCAAAACACAAGCATCAAAGTGCAGAATTAGTTTGAAAGGACAAAAGTGTGTAACTTTATTTTATTTAACCAAGTCATGATAAAACAGTGCAGAATAAAAAAACTGTCTTTATTTTATTTTATTTATCCATAAAGGAATTACAATTTAAAATAAATTAAATTGATTAAGATTTACCATGGAACTGTACAAATCATAACCAGCACAATATTCTTAAAAAATGCTTTGTAATGTGATTTGATGAGGAAGAAACCTGGTTAAAGTGCTTCTCTGGGGACCAAAAATAAATGAATAAATCTATGTAAATGTGTGTAAAACTGTTTATTTCATTGCAGAGCACTAAGCATATTTTAGAAAAACGATGCATGACATTGTATGATTTATCATAAAACAGATTGAAAGAAAATGAATAAATGTACATTATATTTGCATCTACCTGCAGTTACATACGTCAACCACCAGGTGGCAGCAAAACTCTTCCACACTGTTGAAAACAAGCGGTTCATTCAAGTCAATCTTAGGTCCATGGATGCCTCATAAAAGACTGCCACCAACAGGTGAAGGTGGACAACATATTTGTGTTTTTTTTCTGTTAGCAAAATATCTAATAAACCACAGCATGAAATTTTATGAAACTTACAGAAATTGATTGTTGGATGTACATCTACAACTGATTAACTTTTGGTTTCAACCTGATTCAAGATGGCTGCCACAGTTTACTGACATCACCGAGCACAGAAATGATCATAGAGATGCCATTTTTACAGAAAATAAACTAAAATTTTGTTTGTTAGTAGCTGAGACTGAGCCACAACACATATTTTAAGTGCTAACTGATTGTGCAATGTATTTTGTTTAAAATTGTTGTATTGGTTTTTGGAGCCGGTCCTTTGTGTCTGTTAGCAAAATATCTAATAAACTACTGCTTGAAATTTAATTAAACTTACAGAAATTAATAGTTGGGTGTATTTTTACAATCGATTAACTTTTGGTGTCAACCTGATTCAAGATGGCTGCTACAGTTTATTGACATCACTGAGCACAGAAATGATCATAGAGATGCCATTTTTATAGAAAATAAGCTAAAATTTGGTTTTTTAGTAGCTGAGACTGAGCCACAATGCATATTTTAAGTGCTAACTGATTGTGCAATGTATTTGTTTAAAATTGTAGTTTTGGTCTTTGGAGCTGGTCCTTTTTGTCTGTTAGCAAAATATCTCATGAACCACTGCAGGGGGTTTTAATAAACTTTTCATAAACTAATGAGTGGATCTTCAGCTACAACTGATTAACTTAAGAAGTCAATAAGATGTTAGCTGTAGTGACCTTATATTTTCACAAATTTTGATATAACCCTTTTATTTATTTATCTATCTCATAAATGAAACCTTATCAACAAACAGCAGTTTTAAAACTGTCCAGCAGGATATATTTTTTTATCTAAATGAGGACATCCTGCTGGGCTCATTCTTTTACATAATATCTAAAACAGCACATTCCTTTAGAGTTGGTCAACCTCCTGTTTTTGTATTTGTGTCTCTGAGTTGCAGATTAGAAATCACTGCGCTGACTCTCAGGGGTGACACGCTCTGTAAAAGCGGTCAGGGTCATCCAGCAGAACCGCCGGTCGCTGCCATCGTCAGGAAACACGGCTGCTGTCCTGACAGAACGACATCAGAGCCCGGCTCTCTGCTGCCGAGTGTCTACTTCTTACAAAGACTTTCCAAGCCGAACCTTTATAAAAGCTTTGTTTTTCCTGCTCTACATGTGGATTTGTTTGGGCTCTTTTAAACTTCAGTGACAATTTGTTGTGAGGAAATGAGAAAATGAACAGCAGTTGTTTTTGTCATTAGTCGTTTGTTGTTGTTTTGATCTGTGGTTGAAGCCAACATGTTGGACTGATGTGAAGATTTCTGAACAGAAAATCTTTCAAGGCGGAAAAAATACTTTTACCTTGAAGATCAGAATTTGGCCTTCAGAGGTAAACGTTTAAACAAAGACCTGAAAAACTTGGTGCTTCTGCTGAATATTGGGAATCAAATTAATTTGTTGTAAAAATGTGTAAAATAGACATTTTTGTGTGAGCTGTGGCGGCCATCTTGAACAGGTTTAACATCAAAGTTCATCCATCCATCCATCCAATAAATCAATCTCCATCCATCATTTTTATCCACTTCCTTTCAGGGTCAAAGGGGTCATTGGTGCCCAGGTCCAGCAGTCACTGTGCGAGGGGCGGGGTACGCCCTGGACAGTTCGCAAGTCCATCACAGGGACACATAGGGACAAATGAGACAAACGACAATTCACTCTCTCACTCACACTTAGGGACAATTTACAGCAGGAGTGAAAAACTCATTTTCACCGAGGACTACTTGAGCGTTATGGTGGCCCTCAAAGCACCATTTGTAATTAGCTTCAAAGTTTCATGTTTAACTTTGACTAAACAGAAAACGTCTTGTTCCTCAGCACTGCTAGCGAACACTAACTGAGCTCTACCTGGTGTTTCCTGCATCGAAACAGCGTCCTCTTTTTAACACTGAAAAGTACTAAGTGTACGACTGACTAAATGTGAAATAAATAATGCTGAAATACTATTAAAAGTAAAAAAAATAAAATAAGAGAGTTTTACTCACTGTTGAGTTGTGGTAAGTCTTGAATTCTGAACTCTCCCACTTTCCTACAGGGAATTCCCATGCATTATGGGAGATGTAGTTTCTGGTCAATGTTGGCTTTAAAGGCACAGTGTGTAGGATTTGTTGTTTTCAGCGACATCTAGTGGTTGAGTGGTTGAATCATCCTCCCTGGTCCTCCCCCCACCCCCACCCCCCGCTTCCAAACGCAAAACCTTTGATAATTCCAACCGCGATGTCTACCAG
>NW_013952544.1:60034-62166 GCF_001266775.1 Austrofundulus limnaeus
TGTGTGTGTGTGTGTGTGTGTGTGTGTGTGTGTGTGTGTGTGTGTGTGTCCTAATCAATGACAGCCTCGTGTAAAGCTGTGTGTCCCTGTTCACATCCTGCAGCTTCAGAATCAGAGACACAGAGACGACATTCAGCACCCACTGCTTCATTTCTGCTTTTTTGTTTTTCTTTTTTTTCTTTGTGCCACATCCTGTCAGTAAGAATAGCTGGAAGTAAAAAGTACAACTGTCACTAACTGGAGCATGTGTCTCCTGGCTCTGGATGTACCTTTTAACCAGAACTCCCAGTTTCCCATGTTCTGGCACCGCTTTTGTTTTTTCCTACATGAACAATTTGATCCTTTGAAATCCGTTACCTTTAACACAGTTTGTCCAGAACACGGGACCTGACTGGCATCCTTTCAAAAATAATGGCTCCGAGAGGACCAAAGCTGCTTTCTTAGACTCTTGTTTACCAGAATTACATTTGAAAAGGAAATCCTGTGGTATAAATAAATCTCTTCTGGTTGTTTGATGGTCTTAGCTCAGATGACAGTAATTGCGTAAACGCTGATTCGGCACTATTGTTTTCCTGCTTTTGTTTTTACTTTTTGCATGTTTTTGAAGTTTGATTTCTGTGTAATTTGTGCAGTTTTAACCATTCATCAAGTTTTAGCTCAGTCAGGAGATGAGTGCTAGGACTTTAAGTTTTTATGACTTTTGTATTTTTTAAAAATATTTACGTTTAAGCACAAATATTTCCCCGTAAACTACATTGAGTTTTTTTCACCTTATTTTGCTTTAGCTTTTAGCTAACCTTTTGATACTTTTATTTATAATTTCTCTCATTTTAGCTAACGTTTTGCAGTTTATAGTTAGCATGTTGATACATTATTAGCATTTATCTAAAGCTTTTGCTGCTTTTAGATAGTGTTTTTCTATTTAACTTTTAGCTGGCATTTTGATACTTTTATTTGTTTTTCTAATTGTAGGTAATATTTTGGTGTTTATAGTTAGCATTTTGATGCATCATTAGCATTTATCTACAGCCATTTGCTGCATTTAGTGTTTTTACATTTTTAGCTTTTTTATTTTAGCTAACCTTTTCGTAGTTTTAGTTATTGTTTTGCTAATTTGTTTCACTGTTTAAAGTTAGCATTTTGGTACTCTATAAGCTTTAATCTTTAGACTTTTACAGCATTTAAACAGTGTTTTTTTATTTTTAGCTTTTGTTATACTTTTAGCTAATGTTTTGATACATTTTTTTATTGTTTTGCTAATTGTAGCTAATATTTTGGTGTTTATAAATAGCAAATTGTACTTTATTAGCATTTATCTATAGCAGGTAAAAAGAGTACATATATACACTTTCACAACATCTTCTGCAGGTAAGTTACTGACTACTCATAATTACAATACAGACACCCACTAAAAAAAAAAAAATCTAAAAAGTGTTTTTTAATTTGCAACCTGTTTTATATGAGATAAATAACATAATAGCTTGTAAAGAATGTTGTTTATTTTTTTATTTGTTCTTTGTTTTTGCAAGTCATTGCAACCCAGCACTCTGACAGCAGGAGACCTTGGAACCCGAAACAAGATAATTATAAACTACCAAGTCATGTGACGTGATTACAACACAATGACTTGCATTTTTTTTGTACATGTGAAGAAAGTATGTAGTAAAACGTCCTCTGCTCTCCTCTAACTCTAACCTCTGATGTGGGATTTAAATGCTGCTAAATGACTCTTCAGAAAATTAAAACAAAATAAAGTATCTTTTACTGCTAAATTACATTTTATAGTTGTTGCTGCTGTTTTGAGTTTACCAACAAAACAGGTTTGACTCCAGCCTCACTTTTGGAGTCCCCCTAATTCAAGATGGCCGCCACAGATAATTGACCTTAGCCAAAACAAAAACTGCTACAGTTCCGTCAGTTCTACAGCTGTTGAGCTAAAAGTTGGCGTAGCGGCAACTGAGAGTCGTTTCCTTTGAGGAATGCTCTTTACTGCTCATGATGTTAAAGGGGCAATATCATGTAAAATCAACTTTTTTTGAGTTTTCTATCATGTTATAATGTTAAACTCTCATAAAAAACATGCCCAAAGCCTTGCTCTGACTCATTCATGCATGTTTGAGAAATCCTGCAGC
>NW_013952544.1:62426-71827 GCF_001266775.1 Austrofundulus limnaeus
ATTTTAAGGCATTTAGAAGAGGAAGTGATGAGAAGATAAGTTTATTTTCTAGTTAAACACAAAAACAGCATTTTTATAACAACTAAAGGTGACATAGATACTTTATTATGGTATAGTATTTAAATATATGCCTGAGAAACACATAATATTGGCCCTTTAATATCTGTTCTGTTTGCCTTGTCTGAAGGTGATCACGCCCCTCCCTACATTATATCAGCACTGTTATCACACTACCTGCTGCTCTGAAGGAAGCCAGAGACAGCCGAGACAGTGACAGACGATTTCAACACGGAGGAACTCCCATGACTCCTTGGTACATTCCAGCTTAATGCAACTACACTAAAACTCTGTGTTCACCTGAGTCGTCTCAGGACACACACTCACACAAACTCAAACACAAACACAAATACCCTGCAGGAAGGGTCAAGGTCACTTCCTGTTTTTGTACTTTGTCAGGATCTTTATGACTGCAAACGGCAGAAGCCCTGATTCCTCTGTTTCCCCTGCTAATAAAAGACTGATTAACAAACAGACCGTTGGAAAGTTCACCGAGGTCAGTTTTAGAAAACGGACGTGGCAGCAGAAGCTGACAGTCTGTCAGCAACTTACTATCATCCCTGAAACCGGAAAAGCTTGCGCTCGCCGGGAAGCGTGGCGGCGGGAAATTCACCACATTGTTTTGTTCCTTTTATGGAAGCCGAACGATTTGTTCTCATTAGTGAGCGGGTTGTTGTCACAACGCTTTTATGAGAAGCGAAGTGGAGAAAAGCCACAATTAGTGGATTTCCAGGTTCTCTAAGAAGCTGAAAACACAGCTAAGGTGCTTTCTTTTGTCTTGGTCTACTCCCAGTTGGACATGTCCATTATCAAACGTCTGAACCACCTGGACCAGGGGCGGAGCTAGACGTTTTTGCATGTGGTGGCACGGGGGGTGGCCAAGGTGTTTTTTAGGGGGAATCACACAAACAAAAATTCAAGCTAGCCACCCCAGCTAACTTCAAATGTCTCTAATTCACCTGTTTTAAGATATATTGAGCTGATATTTCTTGTGATTGTATCTAAGAATGATTTAAAACTCAACTCTCAATTACTAATGCTAATTTCACCAGGGGCTATAATTTAGCAATTTTTAAACACGCACAGCTGAAAATTAGCGTAATAGCCAAGGAACAGTATTTTACAATCTAACTTCAAATACAAAATCCAAGATGGCTGCCAAAGCTAATTTCGAATGGCTGTAGCTCAGCCATTTTTAGAAATACTGAGCTGAAATTTGGTGTGGTGGTCAAGAGCAGTGGTTCCCAAAGTAGGGGTCGGGACCCCTTTGTGGGTCATGAAAGGTCGAGGGTCCCCAGATGATTTCCAGACATCAATTTAAATGAAAAAAAAAATGCTAATGGAATTCTTTCTCCATGATTGTTGCAATTTTCTAAAATAATAATCATAAATGAATACAATTAGTATTGTAGTTAGTAGGTTTTTATATTGTTGTTATTCCCTTGTTTAACAATTATTAGTAAAGATTGAATATGCAAACAAGTAAAACCACTGGTCAAGCGCAACCCCCATTACATTCTGAAAGCTACCCCAGCTAGCAAAAAAAAGTTTCCCAATAAATGTCCATCTTTGAAATGCCATTTGTTGGTGGCCAATCAGGTGCCCCCCTGGCCACCCCTCTGTCTCCGCCCCTGCCTCCACTGGCTCCCCTGGATGTGGAGGAGCAGCGTCTCGACTCCAACTCTCCTGGAGAACCGAACATCTCACAAAACTGTGACATTCATGTGATTTTACTGCAGCTAATTTTAACATGACTGTATTTTTAGTCCTCTAAACATGTTAGCAGTTGCTTGAAACATTATAATAATCCTTTCAGGTAACTATTTCAGCTTACAGCTGTAGTTTTGTTTATTTTATTTGTAGCTGAAGAATTATTCAGTATTATGAATAGGAGCGTGGACTGAGCTGAACCTGTTTACGTTCTCTTTACTGTGACCTGGCATGACTTCCTTCCTAATTGCAGCTACAAAAATAACCCGAACAGAACAGAACTATTGCCAAATTACAAACGCGGTAACTCAAGTTGTGACAGCAGTTTTTTTTTGCACCCTGGGAATGTTGATTGCTTGGGTGGGTAACGTACACCTACAGACGTAAAAATGTCAAATATGTCAGAAGATGACCCTCTTTCTTTTTTAGTGCATCTGCATATTTGTGATTTTCTGTTTGATTTATGCCAGACTGTGACACCCTTGCTCGTAAATAAATCTGTTTACTTGCAACTTTTCTCCGCTGCTCCATAAATCAAGAATCACCGGTTGACTGTTGACGACAACACATTTGAAGGTTCTTATCAGGATCTTTCCCAAGTAGCTGGTTTCCAAACGCTGAGGAGCATCGGCCCCTGCAGGCGGCACTTGCAGGCAGAAGTGTTGCCACATCAGTGCTCTTTATTGGGTTTTCAGGAATGAGGAAGTGTCAGAGGCAGCATCTTTTACGGGAAGCTGGTCAGTGGAGGGAGGGGCGAGTGGGAATCTGTGTGGGCAGGAAGGATATGACAAATATTTAAGACACACCAGAAGAGCTGGATAAAAGAGAGAGAGAGAGAGAGAAAAAAAACGACACAAAGCACAAAGGTGGGAAACTTAAATTGCATTTGAGCTGGGGTAATCACATTTCTCATGGCGCTCACACCGCTGTCGGTTGCTGCGACCCCGCCCAGCCTTCAGATCATCTTTGTGTTGCTACTTGCAATTTCTTGGCAAACCGATTGTGAAAGGAATTTTATTTGGCAAATGCGTGGCTTGCACAGAGGGAATTATTGTATCCTGGGGTAATAACACACTGTGTTCCCTTTCACAATGTCATCAAAGCAAATACTGCATGTTCCTGTTTTAATGATGCACGAGTAGACAAACAGTGTGAGGGAATAATCCACACGGGACCTGACAGGACCGTCGTTCACCAACGAGTTCTGCAATTGCCTCATTTCTACGGAGCCCGCCAGGGGTCAGTGGTAGAAACAAAAAACAGCCGCCGGAAATCCGTGCGCACGGATTACTAAACTGAACGCAATGATTACTAAATCGTGTGCTCAGTTTTTGCAATCCGTGCGCACGGATTACTAAACTGAACGCAATGATTACTAAATCGTGTGCTCAGTTTGGTAATCCGTGCGCACGGATTACCAAACTGAGTGCACTGATTTCCAGTGGCTGTTTTTTTCCTCCCACTGGCCCCTGACGGGCTCCGTATCTTCCAGCTCTCATCACATTGTTTTAAATATTGTTGCTCGAATAGGGGTTGACGTTTTTCTTTTTTGTCTTTTTTTTGAAGATCAATATTGTTTGAATATATTCTTTTGAAAAAAAGGGCAGATAAAAGCTTTTTTCGTCTTTCTGCTGCCTTTTACTTTATTTGTAATTTGCATTTTTATTGTAAACAGAATTTATTTTAAAATTCATTATATATATATATATATATATAAAACTAGAGAATATTGTCGCTTAAGTAAAAGTACTTAAAATAGTCAAAAAGATGCTAAAAGCAGCCGAAACGAGTTGAAAATTGGCAGACAAAAGGTGAAATGCGAGGAAAATTAGCAGAAAAACAGGAAAAGGAGAACAAACATTTGTTATAAAACAGCTAAAACAGCTTAAACTAACTGAAAAAAGGTAAAAAGCAGCTGAAAAAGCAGAAACGTGAAGCAGAAAAGGCATGTTTGCTGAATAAAGCAGTGAGAAGCTGAAATTCTAAAAAAGTGAATTTAGCTGAAATAAAGCTAAAGTTAGCTGAAAGCAGCTAAAAAGTCAGAAAAAGAAAGCAGCTGAAAAACGCACAATAAAGAGCAGCTGAACAATTGAAAGTAGTGAGAAAAATAGCTGAAAGGAGCAGAATGATAGCTGAAAAACTAAATTAGCAAAAAATGAAGCTAAAGGAAGCAAAAAAAGAAGCTAAAGGAAGCTTAAATTAGCCCGAAAAAGTTTAAAAAGTAGAATCAGAACAAATGGTGAAAAGTGCAATAAAGATTTACAAACAATTTGAAGGGTTTTAAAGACGTTGCAGAGAGCTCCACTTATTTTATTGAGAAAAACAATGGCAAAAAAAGCTAAATATCTCAAAAAGTATAAATTGCTGAAATACCAAAAGTTGTGGCAAGAATGTCCTGAAGGAGCTGAACGTTTTGATGTGTAAATTGTTGCAATAGCACAAAAATTGCGGAACGAGTTACGTGCCAAAAAAAGTAAGGAAGCAAATTGGATCGTCTCAATAGTGTGAACGTTTTAAAAGTATTTACACAATCAGAAATCTACAAATGATTAAAGATGGCCGCCACAGCTACACAACTACAGTTCATTCTACAAAGCTAAAATTAAATATATAAAAAAATCACTGATCATAGGTTGATCTGAGGGAGGAGGTAGGTGATACGCATTCCTTCAAACTGTGCTAGTGTGTTTTCCCACATTCTGACAGGGGCTGAGAGCAAGCTAGCATTAGTCGGTTACAGGTCGTGGCAGCAGCCGGCACCATTTGTAATGTGGTGAGTCAGGCTCTGAGGAATGAGACACTCCCACAGCATCTCACAAGGTTCTCACAGTGATGGAGACAGTTAAACAGAGCTGTGAGAGGAGTGACCTTATTACTGTTGCTCCTAAACCATCTGCTTCTCCTTTTAATCCCATCTAATTACATTTTATCCACAGTATGTCACCAGAGTGTGTTTTTGATCTGTTCCAGTGTAAAAAAAAAACTCCTTCTAACAGATTAGCAATCGCCCAAAACCAATAAGCACCTTCAGCAAACACTGTGAGTAATCTCTCTTTTGAGATATAACAGCTTGTTTCATGTTGCTCAGGGTGAAATAATCTCTAAAATTCAAGCACCGATTCAAGCAAAACATCTCAGTCGTTTGTGAGATTTGATTGTTCAGCCGAGAAGATATTTAAAAGCAGAGATATGAAGAGATACGGTGTACTGTTTGGTTAGTTTTCTGTCAACACGGTCAAATGTAAATAAATTAAAAGAGTTTAAAATGTTGCAGTTGACCATAAAACCAAAAACACTTTTTCATTAACAGAGTATACTTGGAATTCATAAATGTAGCAGAAAAATTAAAGAAATTTGTGTTTGGTAGATGATTTCTTTGTTGTAACAACGCCTTTCGGCAATACGGCTTATATTTTTTAAATGATGCCGCATTTGTAAGGAACATGCATTTGTGGGATTGCCAAATCTCTGTTAAACAGCCTATTCTGCTGTTGCTATTGATACTTGTCTTGAGCTCCTGGTACCCCCAGGTGCTGCCATCCAGGTGCCCTATATAAGCTCTATAAATGCCCCACATACAGCAGGTAAAATAAGTATTGAACACGTCACCATTTTTCTCAGTAAATATATTACTAGAGGTGCTAATGACAWGAAATTTTCACCAGATGTCGGTAACAACCCAAGTGATCCATACATACAAAGAAATCAAACCATAAATGTCCAGAAATGAAGTTATTTGTAATAATGTGGAATGGCACAGGGAAAAAGTATTGAACACACTTACTGAAATTTATCTAATACTTTGTAGAAAAGCCTTTGTTGTCAATGACAGCTTCAAGACGCCTCCTGTATGGAGAAACTAGTGGCATGCATTGCTCAGGTGTGATTTTGGCCCATTCTTCCACACAAACAGTCTTCAAATCTTGAAGGTTTCGTGGACCTCTTCTATGAACTCTGATCTTTAGTTCTTTCCATAGATTTTCTGTTGGATTCAGGTCAGGTGATTGGCTGGGCCATTCCAGCAGCTTTAGTTTCTTTCTCTGAAACCAACTGAGAGTTTCCTTGGCTTTGTGTTTGGGCTCATTGTCTTGCTGAAATGTCCAGCCACGTTTCATCTTCATCATCCTGGTAGATGGAAGCAGATTTTTATCAAGAATGTCTCTGTACATTTTTCCACTCATCCTTCCTTCAGTTATTTGAAGTTTGCCAGTACCATATGCTGAAAAACAGCCCCACACCATGATGTTCCCACCTCCAAACTTCACTGTTGGTATGGTGTTTTTGGGCTGATGTGCAGTGCCATTTGACCTCCAAACATGATGTGTATTCTGGCATCCAAACAGTTCAATGTTGGTCTCATCTGACCAGACTATATTCTCCCAGTATTACACAGGCTTGTRTAAATGTTGTGCAGCAAACTTTAAAGGAGCTTCAACATGCTGTTTCTTCAGCAGTGGAGTCTTGCGTGGTGAGCGTGCATACAGGCCATGGTGGTTCAGTGCATTACTTATTGTTTTCTTTGAACAATCGTACCTGCTAATTCCAGGTCTTTCTGAAGCTCTCCACAAGTGGTCCTTGGCTCTTGGACAACTCTTCTGATAATTCTTTTCACTCCTCTGTCAGAAATCTTGTGAGGAGCACCTGGTCGTGGTCGGTTTATGGTGAAATAATGTTCTTTCCACTTCTGAATTATGGCCCCAACAGTGCTCACTGGAACCTTCAGAAGTTTAGACATTCTTCTGTAACCGATGCCATCATTATGCTTTGCAACAATAAGGTTGTGAAGGTCTTGAGAGAGCTCTTTACTTTTACCCATCATCAGATGGTTCTTGTGTGATACCTGGCCATCATTTGGGACTGAACCAGCTGATATTAACTTGCACTGACAAGGGGCAGGCTTGTTTTCTAATTACTGAGAGAGTTCAGCTGGTGTCTTGTCTTTCCATGCCTTTTTACACCTCCCTTTCTTCATGTGTTCAATACTTTTTCCCTGTGCCATTCCACATTATTACAAATAACTTCATTTCTGGACATTTATGGTTTGATTTCTTTGTATGTATGGATCACTTGGGTTGTTACCGACATCTGGTGAACATTTCATGTCATTAGCACCTCTAGTAATATATTTACTGAGAAAAATGGTGACGTGTTCAATACTTATTTTACCCGCTGTAGATTATATCACCTGAAGAACATTTCCAGGATTAGAGGACTAATGTATCAGCAAGATCTAGAGAAACTCATCCATGTGTTTATCTTTAGTCGCATTGATTACTGTAACAGTGTCTTCACAGCCTAAAAAAATCCATCATTCAGCTGCAGCTGATCCAGAACCCTGCTGCACACATTTGACTAAAACCAGGAAGAGCACATCACCCCAGTTCTTAAGTCCTTACACTGGCTCCCTGTAACTCAGAGAATAGACTTTAAAATACTGTTATTAGTTTATAAATCACTGGCTTAATACCACGATACATTAAAAATCTGCTGTTGTTGTTTCAACCTTCCAGACCTCTCAGGTCTTCTGGTTCTGGTCATCCCCAGAACCAGATCCAAACATGGAGAAAGAGCATTCAACTTCTATGCAACGCAAATCTGGAACAAACTGTCAGAAAGTTGTAAAACAGCCGAAACACCGAGTCCCTTTAAATCCAGAGTGAAAACCCACCTGTTTAGAGTTGTTTATGAAACATAATAAATGAAATATTAATCAACATGTTGATGTTTAATGACGGCACATGACAAACTGTAACGATTTAACTGTTAACTGTGTTCTATGACTTTGTATTTTGTGTTTTTATGATGTAAAGCACTTTGAACTGCCTTGTTGCTGAAATGTGCTATACAAATAAGCTTGATTGGTTCACTGATTGATTGATTGATTGATCGATTGATTGATCGATCACTCTATTGCCAATAAGCATTATTACAAAAACAACAACAACAACAATAATACTAATATTCTATCAAACACAAAATTCCTTTTATGTGTTTTTCTGCATTTTCTGCTCTGTTTTCCGCATTTTTTGTGTTTAAAAATGAGAAAACAATGTGTTTGGTCGTTTATTCTCTAGACTGGATGTGGAGGGTAATTGATTTGGGACACATCGACACAGCTGACAGCAGATTTTTGAGAAAAACAGCAACAAACTAAACCAAGCTTTGCTACTTTTAATGAGAAGCTAAATAAGCTAAAAGTAGAAAAAAATGCTACCTAAAGGCTAAACATTGCGAAGAACTACAGCTAAAATGTTCATTATCATATGATATGATGTTCTTTCACATCACTGTTCCATTTTTGAGGAAAACATTGTTAAATAAGCCTGAAAAACAACATGAAACCAGCCCTTGTTCTGAGTGTGAGGTGAATGAACATTTGTTGAGGCAGCCAAGAGAACAACCCGACACAAACCGGAACCACCGTCCTGAATGCAGAGCAGAACCCCCCTTTTTTTTTTCCTCGATGATTTTTGTCCGGAACTACTCTCCCAAACATCCTAAGCCTTCCCTTCCCATAACCTTTTATAGTTTCAAGGATTTGCACCCCCCACCCCCTGTCAGCAGCCTATCAGCTGCTCAGGGAACACAGCCGCAGAGAAAGTCAGGGTCACCCACTGCCCAGACGAGTTCCTCCCACTACCCTGGAAACCCAGCAAGCATCCTGGAGACAAACACGGCTCCGCTGAGTAACCACAGCCAGTCCCGCAGTTCCCAGCACAGGCCTGGGAAAAATACTCATGGAAAAAAGTTTTTAACGAAGGCAAACAGATGAGAAGAGGCTGTTGGAGAGTGTTTGATGAAAAGCTGTAATTCTAAAAGTCTTTTTGTGCTTGAATGTCCTTTTTTATTTATTTATTTATTTATTTCCTGGCAGGCAGAAAAGGAAAGCTTAGCTCATCCTTGTCGCTGGAGTGCTTTTGTCTGTGCACTCCTGATCTGAATAAAGACTGTTAATGTTGGAAATTGACAGGGGAGCTGGATAACAACCCACATGTGCTGTGGAGGCTCTTCCTTCATGCACTCAAAGAATTTTAATCAGGTTCTTTTTAGTCTTACAAGCATTATCGTGCATCAATTAGCTCACAGTTGTGTCATGTGAAGGACGGACTCAGGCCTTTGCTGCTATTGGTGCTACTAAACATATAATGACTAACCATTAGACTATATGGATAAAAACATTTGCCTCTTCATATTCCGGGATCCAAAACTGATGTCAGTTAGTTCAGTATTGTCATTGTTAAAGGGATCCCTGATTAGTTGTAACATTAGACGTTATTTGATAAACGTTTATTTTAACTGTAAAATAAAGACTGTAAAAACACTGTAGGCTGTTTAGATTTGTAAATTTTTAAAAATACATTTTAACACGGATGGAGCCATTTTATTTACATACAAAGCATTCTGGGTAAATGATGACGTGGTTAGGTCATCGGTGCGAGGCTGCTAGCGAGCTACAGCAGGTAAAATAAGTACTGAACACGTCACCATTTTTCTCAGTAAATATATTACTAGAGGTGCTAATGACATGAAATTTTCAGCAGATGTCGGTAACAACCCAAGTGATCCATACATACAAAGAAATCAAACCATAAATGTCCAGAAATGAAGTTATTTGTAATAATGTGGAATGGCAC
>NW_013952544.1:73034-75779 GCF_001266775.1 Austrofundulus limnaeus
AATGATGACATGGATAGGTCATTGGTGCGAGGCTGCTAGTGAGCTATATCCACCCTGAAGGTTAATCTTGGACAATATCTGATGATCGATTCTTTTGAATGAAACCAGAGAGCGTTGACAGAGAGGAGAAGGTAGAAATGACTCAGCCTGGAACTGAAAATATGGATGGAGGACAACAGAGCTGCTTCATGGAAGAAGAACCTCAGCTTAGCCTGTTAGCCTTTGCGCTAGCAACGATGCTATGTTGCCTTATATGTATTAGCTCGGCGCTAGCGGGACAAACGAGTTAAACTGAGGTCCTCCATCCATATTTTCAGTTCCAGGCTGAGTCATTTCTACCTTCTCCTCTCTGTCAACGCTCTCTGGTTTCATTCAAAAGAGTCGATCATCAGATATTGTCCAAGATTAACCTTCAGGGTGGATATAGCTCGCTAGCAGCCTCGCACCAATGACCTATCCATGTCATCATTTACCCAGAAGGCTTTGTGTAAATAAAATGGCCCCGTCCGTGTAATATATTTTTAAACTTTTAGTTTAAAAATGATAGAAACTGAACATCCTACAGTATTTTTACAGTCTTTATTTTCAGTTAAAATAAGTGCTGATCAAAGAAAGTCTAACGTTACAACTAATCGTGGATCCCTTTGAAATATAAGATTATGTTGGAGCATTCACAGCATAACAAAGCAATAATAATCATAAAGTGCCATCAGCAATAATCCTAAAGTAATATGACATTTTTGATACCCACATAATTCAGTCCTCAGTAAAATAAATAGATGAATGCTGTTGTTATCAAAAGATGTTTACAAGATAAACAAGGTAAAGATTAAATTCCGTCCACCATCATTGGTTGAGTTTGTCATAAACATTACTTCACTGATTGCAATCAAACTAATTATCAATTTAACTTGTATTTGAGCTTGCCATCACGATCCAGGAGTTGCTCATTCAATGTTTTCCATAAATGTTCAAATAAAAAAAAAGCCATGAATAATCCCAGAATCCGTTATCAGAGATGGGTTATCTGTGTGGGAAAGAGTTGCAACAGTACGGTGGTACCTGTGTGTTTACACAGCCTAGTCAGGATTAACCCCCACCCCACCCCCTCCTCCATGTTCAGACTTGTTAATGGAGGCGGTGTAATAAGACCACGGAGGGCCGGGGCCCGTGGGATCCTTCGTTACCTGTTGAGAGAGTGCTGAGGTGGGGCAGAGAGCTGCACGACCTCACCCTCCTCTCCCTCTCCGCCTCAAAGGCTGAGTCATTCACAAAAATGTACAAAACAAAGTCAACAACAAACCTGCGTTCACGTGAGCACAAGCAGAGTCAGCGTGACTGTTGGCTCTACTCACAGATGAATTCACCGAATGGGCGGTGATGACACTCATCACCGAGGACAAGATCCTTAACTCGATGAAGCAACAAAAACCCGCCGTCGGGCCGTTCCTTTTTACGTTCCGCTATTTTTTTTTCCACTGTAATTTTCATGTTTTTTTCAACCTCTAACACAATTCAATAAAGCAAAACAAACAATAAACAATGTAGGTTGAAAAACTCACTTCCTGTTTGAATTTGGTTTCAGTCAGTTTCAATAAACAAAGGGCGGGGCTAACTGAAACTGCGTTGCGATAAATCATTACAGTGTTGTTGTTTTTACTCTTAGGCGCACGTACGCAAACCAATAAGCTGAATACTTGATGGAGAGCCAAAGGCTGCGTGAAATTTTTGCTCTAATTACTATTTCCACCTGCAGTTTCATCCTGCTCAGTGGTTAGAATCTATTTCCAGTTCAGCTCTTATAGTTTCTGTGTTTCTGGTGAGGACGCTGACAGAAAACATGTCAGGATCTCGTCTTTAACAAGCGTGCAGCTTTGGTTATCCACTGTTTTAGTGTCGTCTTCAGCACTTCCCATTTTAAGTTCACCCACTTGTATATAGGAAATAAGAGCTGCAGGGAAACACCAAATCCCCCAAAGACCAACTTTAAACACTTGGTTCAGTGGTGCGGTTAAGTCATCCCAATACCTTTAACATTGCGTGACAGGAAGTCTCATCACTGAAGGGCAGGACTTGACTGAACCATCGGTGTGTCTCAGTATTTTCACCAGTGTTTGGTCCTCAGTAAGTCCCGTTAATGACATAAATCCAGCTCTCTTCATGTTCATATAGTTCAGCCCAAGGCTGAGGTCTGAGTGTCTCAATCAGACCAACACCTTTAGCCTTTAAAGCAGAGGTGGCCCAAAGTGGGGCCTGCAGGCCAAAATTGGCCCGCCATGCCATCTGATTTGGCCCACCAGCAGTTGTCCTGGTTATTAGATTGTAATTATGTTAAGATTAAATATAAAATACAAGTAACCACAAGAGACATTTAGATTAGATTTAAGCCCATATATAAATTTGCACACCTTATAAGACCACATACACTCAAATTTTAAATTATGAAAAGTCACCTGAGCCTTTGCTGCCTGAGGATACGTTGAATTTTCTCCATGTCCTTGGCCTGAAAAACAAAAAACTAAAGAATGTGGGCAACCACACTGGCTGCTAGCTTAATCATGAAAAATAAAACAACTTTACTTAAGTATTTAAGCATTTCTTTTATTATTGCATTTGGCCCACGGCCCTCAGATTGATTTTAATTTTGGCCCTCTCAGAAAAAATGTTTTTTAATTTTGGCCCTCTCAGGGAAAATGTTTGGGCACCCCTGTTTTAAAGGGTCAATATTATGTGTTTCTCAGGCAT
>NW_013952544.1:76245-77419 GCF_001266775.1 Austrofundulus limnaeus
CATGTTTTTTTATGAGAGTATAACATTATAACATGATATAAAACCCAAAATAGTTGATTTTACATGATATTGCCCCTTTAAAGCTTGTGTAATCAGTAGTACTTAGAGTATTTTGTTGTTGTTTTTGTGAATGACTCACAACTAGAAGATTGAATGAGTTGCAGCCGTTTTGTGTTTTCTAAGATGAGTTGGCTAAAGCAGCCATTTTGGTCAGGGCTGACTACAGATGTGCAATGCATCGCCCACCAACGAACACATACGCACCATTGTGTGTGTGTGTTGCTGTCGTGTGTCTTGTTTTTATAGTTTGTAATTGTTTTTATTCTGTTTTTGAACTTTCATGCATTTATTATTATTTACCTGCCACAGGGACTGAAGATGGAAATTAGCTGATAGCTACAATCCGGTACAGTGCATCTAAACACAAACACGCAATGATTATTTCCTGAAAAATTCATTCAAATCCATCTAGTGGTTCATGATATATTTTACTAACAGACAGACAAGGTTGACTCTAAATAGTTTATGGCAAAATCTTTGGCAGATGTCTGCTATCTTTTAAATCTCAGATTATGTGTTGAGGTTCAGTTTTAGCTACTAGTTTTTACTGTAAAGTTGACTGAGTTATGGTCATTTTTTTTGTGTTTTTTCTTTTTAAGCTCTGGGGCAATCCTCTTAGCTGACTCCAAAAGTTAATTAGTTGTAGTCGTACACAATGTAATGTAAACGTCATTTCTTTACTCATATTATAAAACATGCTGTGTGTAATAAAATACACAAACTAAACTGATTTTAAAAGGATTAGAAATAAAATCACAAGAAACAAGCCAAGGTCCTTTTCTAACTTAAGATATTTAAATGCCTCCATGTTCATATAAAAACAAAAAACTTCCTGAGAGTTTGATATTTAGCAGAGTTTTAATCTTTTTAACCACATTTTCACCTCCATCACTGTTTTTGAATCCTATCAGGGTGGAAAGCTGAGCTGCTGGTCTTTGCAGAGGATTTATTAATCTGCCAATAAAGAGGTCCTGCGTACAGAACTAAATGTGTTTGACCGAAGCTGCCAGGTCGGCTCGACTGTCTGGTGCCTGACTCCCTCACAACACACACACACACACACACACACACACACACACACACACACACACACACACACACACACACACACACA
>NW_013952544.1:77550-82169 GCF_001266775.1 Austrofundulus limnaeus
CACACACACACACACACACACACACACACACACACACACACACACACACATGCAGGATGAATCAGACAAACTGAAAAGTGGTGGTCTGGATCCAAGCGGTGACATCAGCAACATGTTACAACCTGAGGGGGCGGCTCGTCTCAACCTTCCTGGAGCATCGTGCCCTCAGTTCTGCTGGAACGACTGACCTGGTCAACATGGCCGCCGTCATCAGAGGCATTCCTGAATGAGGTTGGAGACTTCACTGAGAGAGAAAACAACAGGAACTGAAGCTATTTTGCTGCTTTTCCACTGAGGTTTTGTGTGTAAAGTTGAAGGAATAGTCCATCACTTTTTCTGCACTAAAATGTTTCGGTGTGCATTAATAGAAACGAAACTTTGAAAGAACAGACCCCGGACCCCACAGAGTGCTTCACCTCAGTTTTCAGACTGAGTCTCATCAGACCAGGGGTCTGCAACCGTTACAATCAAAAGAGACATTTCTGCATCTTAGATCACTAATAATATGTGTTCGGAGCCACAAAACCTGCTCCATGTGATTATCAGCTGGTGGATCAGGTTCTGGTCTGTAGGGGTGACATCATAAAACTAAACATATATAGCAAATTTTATTTTATATTACAAGGACAATTCTCTATTGTATATACCAAAATTAATAAAACTACAACTGGGCTGTACAGACATTTTCTTTTATTACACTGCCTGGCCAAAACAAAAAGTCGCCACCAAAAAAAGTCGAACACACACTAATATTTCATTGGACCTTTAGCTTTGATTACGACACTCATTCTCTGAGGCATTATGTTTCTATAAGCTTCTGCAATGACACAAGATGTATTTCCATCCAGTGTTGCATTAATTTGTCACCGAGACCTTGCGTTGGTGATGGTAGAGTCTGACCTTCTCCAGCACATCCCACACATTCTCAGTGGACTCTGTGGAGCCAGTCCATAAAAACCCCATGAATCCTGGCATGGTCATCTTGGAATATGGTCGTGCCATCAGGGCAGAAACAATCCACTGATGGCAGTGGTGTCACTATGCCTATTTTAGGGGGGCTGGAGTCCCCCTAAAACGTTTTAAAGCCCCCCTAAACTATTTTGGTGTAAAAAAATTTATTTTTTTTACAAAAATTCATTATGATGCAATACAAGTATTTAATATACAAAAATGCTGTGCGTCTCCTGGGGCTAAGCCCCCCTTGTCCTTAAAACCTAGTGACACCCCTGAGTGATTGACTAACCCAGTCATTCAGTATATTTAGGTCAGCCGACCTCTTTCTTTGAGCACAAACTGTTGCTGAACCTAGACCTGACCAATTGCAGCCACCCCACATCATAGATCAGGGCTATTCAACTAAATCACTCCGAGGGCCACAGTTACTGCAGACCAACAGCTCAGGGGCCGAACATCCAGCAATTAAAGTCATTATGTAAATAAACCAAGTATTACAAAAATCTGTTACCTTTGAAATAGTTTATTTTGCTGCATTTAATCATGAATAAAACATACAAAACCCTATAAAAGTAGTGATAATTAAACATCAAAAACAAAAACACGACATGCCCCAACACAACACAAATAATATTTTGACATCTCTGACTTTCCAAACTTTTAAACCAACTTTATTTTCAATTTCATAGTTTTGTCTTCAACTGCTTGTAATTTTAGCTGTCTTGATTGATCATTTAAATGTTTTTTATCAGATTCTAACCAAATACTGATGTTTCTGTGGATAGAACACGTGTCTGTGTTTAACTAAAAGAACGTATAACAATTAGATCTGGGGGTTTGGGCATGAACCGACTGGTGGGCCGGTTGATTAGCCCTGTCATAGGCCTTAGTAAAATCCAGGTGGACACAGCTTTTTTTTTTGGCTGGGCAGTATTATCTAGCCTTAAATGTCTTTAAATGTAACCCTAATGGATTTGAGAGAAAGATCATATTTAAGGCTGAAGTTGGATTAGTGAAACAGGCTACTAGCATGATCTAATCAACATGCTCCACTCTTTGGATTAATAATCACATATTTGCAAACAAATTGACTGGAAAACTACTCTAGCCGTAAATGTAACCTCTCATTAGAGCCACTGGTTACCATTAGAGCCACTGGTTACCATTAGAGCCACTGGTTACAGACTCCTGCTCTTTTAGGATTATAAACTTTCAGTTATGATCCACTTCACGACCACAGGTGAGGTCCGGAACGTAGCTGGACCTGTAAATCGAGAGCTCATCGGCTCAACTCCTTCGGCAGGACCGGAGCGACGCCCGCATTACCGAGGATAAGAAACCTATGTACCAATCTAACAGTCAGGATGTTCCTGTGCTGGAGGCGAAGACTCACCCTTCACCTGCAGGAAGCATTCCGGCTGGGGCAAAAAAAAAAAAGTGGAATGCGTTTTAAAACACAATTCGTGACAGAAGCATGACTAAACACACCGAACATTTCTCAGCTGTGCATTCATCAGGCCTAACCAGTGCTCCCATGGTTTCCTGTTCATCCCTCAACAAACCAGGTGTACGCTGCTATCTTTAAGGCAGCTGATAAGAAGAAGAGATAAGTGCAGATGGAGGCAGTGACAGAGTGGGAAATAAAGGGTGGGTGGTGGTGGTGGGGTTTCTTGACAACATTACCCAACAGCTCTGCGTCTAGCTGGAACAGGGAGGAGGGCGATTACGCAACAGCCGGGCTTTCTGTTTCTTTCTCATAAGACGAAACTGTATTTCTTGACTTACGGGAACAAAACAACGATGAGCCAATCAGCTCTGACTTCTGAAGAAGTGTTTAAAAAAAAGGCTTGAGCCAATACGGGCTGTGGGTGAGACGTTTTAAAAGAAATGACACTTAGGGCTCACTTATGGTGACAGAAATGAGTCGTGTCTTTTCTTTAAAAGGTTAAGTTTAGAGCTGCAGTAAAAAGGTCAATGGAAGGGTTTTTTTTTTTACTCCATGGCCTTTTTTTGTGTGCAGTGAATCAGAGTTGAACAAAAAGCAGTCAAATGAGCTCTGAAGAAAAACTCATGCAAATACCTCAACTCTGAGCTATTTTGCAGGTAAATTACGTGAATAGTTCTTCGACAAACCAGTGGTCATAAACAGCTGAGTGTACAACAAGCAGCGGCGCTCGCTGGACGCTTACAGTTAATTTTTAAGAGAGAGGTGGGGTTGACATTTTGTGACAAGTTTTTCTGCAAACATTTACAAACGGTGACCCAGAGAGGTCAGCCTGACTCACAATATGTTAAAAAACAAACAAAAACCAGGAATAGGTGACTTTGACAAAACTTCCTAAAACTGATTTTTTTTTTTCGGTGCAGAAAAGCGTTATTTATGCAACCTTTTGAGTTTCGGACTTCATCAACGTTAAACTGGATCAGGTTCAAACCTGGTATATAAACAGATCTCTGACGCTAACTTCTGTCTTTTTCAACGTGCTTCTGTTTGGAGAACGACTGCAGGTCAAACACGACGATTTTCTTCATGTTTACAACTAAACAGCCACCCTGGCTTCTTCCGAATTCAGAACTGCTAAATCCTGTTGGCAGCACTTTTGGACATTTGCAGCAGCACGAGCTGACATGCAGACTCTGAGGTGGCGCGAGCTTCTCAGAACAAGAGGGGAAATGAACAGTTGTGTCATTCGTGGAAACGTGTGGTCTGCAGAACACTGCGGCCTCTTCAGCGAAATGAAGTGTTGTTGGTTTTTTTTTGAAGAACAAGAAGAAGAAAGCTGCCACAAGATCAAACGATTTGACATTTTCAGTTCACGCTGGAAACGACGTTTCATTTTTAGTGTGGCTTCTTTGATTACCTTTATTATTATCTGATTTAAGAATACACGCAGCGCGTCGCGCCGAGTGTCTTCCAATTGAAACTCTGTTGAACGTTAAGGCTTTAAACGCTTCTGAAAAATAAATAAATAAATAAAATAAAAATAAGTGAAAGGCTTGCACGAGTTAACGTGAAACCAGATAGGGGTCCAGATTAGTGGGTGCTGCTCGGGGAGTTTGCAGAAGTGGCAGTTTGACTCTGTGAGAGGCACGATGGGTGAGGCACCCGTTAGGCACTGCCTGGATTCTCCTGAAATTCAGCTCAATGAAACAGAGCTCAGCAGTCTTCTGCTGTCACGTGTGGAAAAATAAAACAACACTGAACGGGAGAAGTTGCCTTTCACTACTGATGAAAGCCGGATGTGGAAATTTGCTATAAATTCAAACGGAGCTGTTAAAGCAGAATAAAATGTTGATTTATGTAAGACAGTTGGGGTAGGGATCCCCTCTGTGGGTCATGAAACATCCAGTGAGGGTCCCCACATGATTTCCAGACAACCATTTAAATGCAAATAAATTGTTAATGGAATATTTTCATCACAATCATTAGTTTGTGATTAAAAATCAATAAGCTGTTGTTTGTTTATTGAAAAAGGGAAGTGCTCATTACAGAATATGCCAGAATTAGCCATGAAGGTGAGTTTTCATCTGTAGTCCCTCGGGGTCCCATAAATACAATACAAGATTCTCCATCCATCCATCCATCCATCCATCCATCCATCCATCCATCCATCCATCCATCCATTTTCTTCCGCCTATCCGGGGTCGGGTCGCGGGGGCAGCAG
>NW_013952544.1:85220-86532 GCF_001266775.1 Austrofundulus limnaeus
AAAAATCGCAATATATCGCAATATATTGCCTTCCTTACAGTATCACAATATATCGGGATATATCGTATCGTGACCCCTCTGTTATGATATGTATCGTATCGCCAAATTCTTGCCAATACACAGCCCTAACGTTTAGACACATTTTGTTTTATATAATTATAAATATATAAAAGTATTGATTTGTATTTATGTTCAGAGTTACTGAGTAAAGAATCAGCTGAGTGAAGAGCAGAAGTCTATAATGTATTTGAAGGAAATATTGAAGACACATTTAGTAAAAATGAATGTCTTCAATAAGAAAAGGACTTAAGTAAAAGTTATAAAACTGCTCACAATAGTTGGGGAAGTAAAAGTACTTTTACACATATAAGAAACCAAACTGGTTCTACTAACTCAGGGGTCTGCAATCTGCGGCTCTGGGGCCACATGTGGCTCTTTGAAAATGTGCCCAAACATAACAGAAACATTTCTATTTTTTATACCCACAACAAAAATCTATTTGTATGCAAATATGTGAGCAATACTACTAATAAAAAAAGTAAAACATGTTAGCTCATGCTAGCCTGTTGCTTACTTAAATATACCAATTTATTTCTATGATCTTTCTCGCAAATCCATCAGAATTTACTATAAATAATTTGAAGACGACATAATAATAAGAATTAGAAAAAATATGCCTGAATAATTCCGTTGTAGTAGTTTTTATGAAATTTCGTATTAACAGTATTTTTCTTGTTTACATGAATACGGTCTTTTTATTTGTCCTGATGTGTAAAAGTATAAATAATATAATAATAATAACAATATTTTTTAGTTTCATAATGTCACCTCCACTGACCATAAAGGTTCCCGAAAAGGCCTTGAAAAGGCCCACGGACCACCAGTTGATAATCACAGTTGTAGCTTGTTTTGTGGATCCGGACACATTTTATTAGTGAGACGAGGAGCAGAAATGGCTCTTTTGATCATAAAGGTTGCAGACCCCTGCACTAACTCAGCTGGGTTTAGTGGAACCAGTCGACCAAACTTGGTTAAATAAATTAAACAGAACAACTCTGTTCATGATGAGTTCTCGTCATTTTAAAATTTATAATGAGCAGAGATGTTAAACTTTAAAGTAAATAAGTAAAAGTATCATTTTTAGGCTTTGAATGTAACAAAATAAGAGTAAAAATAACAAAAATATGACCTCAGTACTGTAATGGAGTAAATGTACGAACAGCCTGGTGATGAGAACCCTCGACACTTTCAGCTCCCAGCAGGTAAACACACACACACACACACACACACACACACACACACACACACACAC
>NW_013952544.1:86542-93064 GCF_001266775.1 Austrofundulus limnaeus
GTAAAAATACTGTAGGCTGTTTAGTTTTGTAATTTTTAAAAAAAACATGTTCTAATACGGATGGAACCATTTTATTTACACGCAAAGCATTCTGGGTAAATGATGACATGGATAGGTCCTCAGTGTGAGTGAGCTATATCCACCCTGAAGGTTAATCTTGGACAATATCTGATGATCGACTCTTTTAAATGAAACCAGAGAGCGTTGACAGAGAGGAGAAGGTAGAAATGACTCAGCCTGGAACTGAAAATATGGATGGAGGACCTCTAGCTTGTTTGTCGCACTAGCGCCAAGCTAATTCATATAAGGCAATATAGCGCTAGTGTAAAGGCTAACAGGCTAAGCTGGGGTTCGTCTTCCATGAAGCAGCTCTGTTGTCCTCCAGGCTGAGTCATTTCTACCTTCTCCTCTCTGTCAACGCTCTCTGGTTTCATTTAAAAGAGTCGATCATCAGATATTGTCCAAGATTAACCTTCAGGGTGGATATAGCTCGCTAACAGCCTCGCACCAATGACCTATCCACGTCATCATTTACCCAGAATGCTTTGTGCATAAATAAAATGGCCCCGTCCGTGTAATATATCTTAAAACTTCTAGTTTAAAAATTATAAAAACTAAACAGCCTACAGTATTTTTACAGTCTTTATTTTACAGTTAAAATATATGTTTATCAAATAAAGTCTACGGTTACAACTAATCGGGGATCCCTTTAACATATTTTCCAGACTTTGTATTGAGCACCTTTAAAGCTGTAAGCGCGTTAAAGTATTTTTGACACAGGCGTGRGAGTGCTTCGAGTTCATGTTCAGGGTTGTTGAAGAGGTGCGTGAAAGCCGAGCGGTCCAAAGCGAGGAGGATGACGTCGAAATGCCACCAGTGAGCACATCTTTTTGCAGGCCGCAGATATGCCCGCCTGCGTGATCAGCAAGGCTCAGATGACAGCCATCCAACCCCATCTGTCAGAGGGACGTATTATTAGTTTGCGACCAGCTGCTCGCACCAATATCTGGAAGTCTCAGTTTCCCCCACCGAGGACAGAGCYGCGAGTTCTTACACTTTTTACAACGGGGCCTACAGATCCGCGGAGGCCGCCGCTGCCGCAGGTCTGATCAGCTCAAATTATTAGCAACTTTTTCATACGTGTCAGACTTGCTCAGCATATGGAAATTGAAGAAGCCACAAGGAAAAAAAAAAGCTTCAGTTGATATGATTTACATACGCAATAACCAGGCTCTTAAGAATTACTTCCTTTTTCTAAAGAAACAGAAACCGCACAGAGGAATGTTGCATAACACTGAAGTATCTACTCAAAAATGCTTCACTACGTGCTTAAAACTCTTGAACTGCGTTTTTAATTTGCACTTTTAACGTTGCAATAAAAACAATAATAAAAGTATTTTTCTGTGGATGTTGCGTTTATTTGTATTTGATGCAGAAATGCTTTTGTTTGCCAAAATCTTTCATCCTAATATGCAAATGCAAAAAGCAAAACCTTAAATTCCCTTTTGTTGTTAGAAATTTTTGTGGGGATAATGTCCACTTAGAGCAGCACTTTCTGCTCAATTTCGACAAGTTACGCAACATTATGTCCGTACTGATGAGGTGCGAGGCAGCCCATAAACTGTCTTATCTCCTTGACCTTTTGATGCATATTGGCACGGTACTCCACCCTCACCACCCTTCATCAGGATATTATGATACTTCCTATGTAACATATTAACTAAGTCCAATTTGTCCTCAGAGGAAATGATTCAAACCTCGTGTTTCTCCCTTCTCCCTGTCTTACTCGCAGGGGTAGAAGGTCATGCCACTTGTCTGCACTTAAACCCCCCTGTTTGTCCAAACGTCATAATATCAGCCAATCACTTATTCAGCTGCTGCTGCAGAACCCACCTGCTGCCACTCTGCAGGACYCAGGAGAYATGACTGCTAATGGACCAGACGAGRGGTYGCTCACAGAGCCGACAGAGGGCAAAGAAATGATAAACTGGAAAGTCGGGTTTTCATTTTATGCTTGTCCTGAAAGAATAGTCTGGACGTTTTAAAGTAATGTTCTGGTAATTAGTCATCAATATTTACCACTTTGTGAGCCGTGCATCGGTCACAGAATACAGAGTGTGAAGAAAAAGGGCAGAAATCCTCTCCCTGGTTAAGCTAGCTAGCCGAACTAAATTCAGGCTTATGAAACTTTTTTTTAAACAAATGACATAAAATACTACATTGGTAATATTAAAACTATTTGGCATTTGGTTTGTTTCCTCAAGAATGTATCAGTCTGCCATTTTAGGTGCTGCCACGTAGTATTTTGGCGCCATTAAGAATGTAGCTCCCGCGGTATATAAAAATACACACTTCCAACTTGCTAACAGGCTTTAAACCTAAAAAAATATATATAACGGAAGCAAAACACGTTGAAAAAAACTCATGTTTGAACGCAACAAAAGAGAACTTCGTTTTTTTTTTTTTTTTTTGGCTAAAAAACGTCCCAATAATTTACATGGAGGGGCGGGACTTGAAAATTGTACTGCAGCCAGCCAATAGGGTCCCTCATCTTTTGTTGCTTCGACTTCTGGATTCCAGTCTCGTGACTGTTGTGTTGTATTTTGATAGTCAGTCCAAAACTCAACTCTCAGCAGATTGATACATTTAGCAGCCTCAGCACATCTGTGTTTGCGTATTAACACAGATGTTGTTAGGTTAGGAAAACAGCAACAAGCTAAGCAAACAGTCATTGTTTAAGCCTGAAACGTGATAGATAATGGGCCCTAATTTGGCAAGTGCTTGACCTCTAGAGGAAGACTATAYTCAGTGTTGCACTCATCAACAATGCCATACAATTTAAATATTAATGCACACAACTTATATCMTTATGCATAAATGAAGACTTATAGAGTGAAGTGCCGTTTATGTAGCATCTGTTCTGCTGTTTATTAATTACCAAGAGTCCACCACAAAGTGTGTTTGTGGTCAACCAAGGACTTTCCTGGTGTGAATACGTCCTTTTTGATTGAACACAATACATGTGTGATGATAATCTATTCAAAAGGTTSTTTCAAAAGTACAACCAGACAAAAAGACACAATGAGCAAAAGAAAATCGATGGTTGTTTGGACTTTGACTGGGTCGGGACATTTGATACATTTAAACCAGTTATCCATCAAGAAAAACAAAAACAGTCAAAATGCCGATGAAAAATCCCTCTCTGACAGAAACCACTCGTTATTGGACTGGAGTGGGAATCTGGAGACCCAACAACTGAACGCTGACTCAAAAATAGGATGAATACAAGAAAATGCCCGACAGATTTGCGCGAGCGGAAGAGGAAACCGTGTCGAAGCCTTGAAGGGGCTGTGTGACAGGTGCTGGTGACAGCCCATTACTCTGGAGGAGTGACGGGCAGTTCTGGCGCAGAAATAGTCTGAAGCAAGGTGCTTGTAAGTGATGGACAAAGATTACCACATAATTAGAGGGTGGTCGTAAAGCTGCCCCGCAGCTCAGCAGGAAGAGCAGCGTCGCCTCCCTCAGACAAACAAAGCCGACCCGTGTCGTTTGCACTGACTGGTTTTGGCCAGACAAAAAAAAGGCCTGCAGGGTCGTCGTTTTGTGCTGCTTAAAGGGGCAATATCATGTAAAATCAACTTTTTTGAGTTTTATATCATGTTATAATGTTATACACACATAAAKAACATGTCCAAAGCCTTGCTRTGACTCATTCATGCATGTTTGAGAAATCCTGCAGCGTTTTTATGKAGCCATGCTGAGGAGCAAAACGACAGGTGGGGACCAGAAATGACATTTGGGACCAGAAACGCCTCTGGGACGTCTCTTTAAGCCGAACTTCCTCATCACGGACCACACCTCCCACACCCCCCACACCCCGCCCATGACTCCTGCAGGCTCTCGGTAGTAACAAAGCAAACGAGTGAAAGTGAAAGTGAAACTGAAACTCTCTGCTGCCCCTAACACTACTTCTCACTCAGTGAAGCTCTTTTCAGATTGAAAATACCTTTGAGGAAATGTATTTTCAGGTGCCAAGTAAACTGCATCATAGCGCAAACGTGAGCCCCCCGCCGCACCAAAATGGGTGGGACAGAAGTGGAAGGAGGTTCTTAAAGAGACAGAGGCCAATTTCAAGGCGCTTAGAAGAGGAAGTGACGAGAAGATAAGTTTATTTTCTATTTAAACATAAAAACAYCATTTTAATAACAACAAAAAMGTMACATAGATACTTTARTATGGTATAGTATTTAAATATATGCCTGAGAAACACATAATATTGGCCCTTTAAGATTTGACACCAAATCGTTGACGAAGGTGGGGGTTTTTGATCTGAGCATCTTCTCACCCGTCATTCCTCAGATGTGAGCAGGTCACAGAAGTCACGACCTCACTCTGACGCACGCCTAAATCTACACAAACAAACACAGAAACAGTATCTGTGGGGCTTCCGCATCAGCTGCAGAGTGTTTTTAACTCTCCCCAAATAGGAAAAACAACAGAACGTGAGCTGACGTGTGTGTGTGTGTGTGTGTGTGTGTGTGTGTGTGTGTGTGTGTGTTATGGTGGGGGGGAGGATGGAGTGTCCATTAGGGAGGGCAAATTGTTTTTAGGGGTCATTTAGGTGCAGAAAGGAGTTGCTGTGAGGTGGGTAACCGCCGGTGTGGCCCGGTCTCTCCTCAGGTAGCCCCCACCACCAACACCCCTCCTCTCTTCAGGACCTGAGAGGTCTTGACCGACAGGACCATGAGAAAAGCCCCCCAATAGACATCAAAAGCCGGTCTTTGTGGGAAAGCTCCACGGAAGGTTTGCAGTATACCCTAAAGGTCATCTCAGGTCAACTTTCATGTCGGCACAGGCCCGGTTCAGGGTCAGAGGTTATGGGCATACCTGTGTAGCGCCACTCAGACTGTTCCTCTGAGAAATTATTCCCACTTGTCTCAATTAGGCATGCGATTACCGGAGAGACCATATAAGGCTTGTTTTTGTCCCATTGTTAGAGAGGAGTGGGTTTAATTTGTGTAGAATACGGCGGGAGGGCTTTGAGGTGGTGAACGGTTACAACAATGAGCCGCTTGTCGGCTTCAGACTCGTTCATGTTGGGGTTTAGATCATAGGAAACAAACACTTCCTAGTTTATCCTGGGAATTCCTTCTGGATAATGACAGTGTTGAGAGATGGGGGATTATCTGACGTCCCAGAAAAGTTAAAAAAAAACAAAAACAAACAAAAAATATATATAATCATCTTAGTGCTGCGCTGTTTGACTGTGACCAAGTTCTGAAATGACATGAATTTTGTTTTTATTGTTGAACACAGCTAACATAAACATTGTTTTTGAGCTTCAGCAGCATTTATCTAATAATAGTGTGGCAAATAGAAAGGAAACAAAGCTGGCATTGAAGAACAGGTTGATGTAAAATCCCCCACATTTGTTCCACTAAAGGCTGGAGAACTTAAACTAAAGACACAGATATAAGTCTCTGCTTATTTTGAAGATGTCTAACATCACTGAATTTCAGTTTCATTGTATTTTTTAAAATTATTTTCCACCACCTAAAGGCAAACCATAATGCTGTCATGTGTTGTCTATTAACAAAATTTCTCATGAACCAGTGAATGTACTTTCATAAAATTCTCAGAAAGTAATCATTAGATGTACGCTGCAGCACGATGGATCAGTGGTTAGCACTGAGGCCTCACAGCAAGAAGYTCCTGGGATCGATTCCCAGTTCGGACCTGTGCAGAGTTTGCTTGTTCTCCTCGTGCTTGCGTGGGTCTTCTCCGGGTACTCCGGGATCCCCCACAGACCAAAATTATGGTACGATAGGTTAAATAACGGTAAAATAAAAACGAGTAAAAAATATGTGTACAATCAATRAATGTTAGGAGTAAATCTGACTCAGGATGGCTTCTATAGCTAAACATAAAAATGGCTACAATCAGAGGCGGGTACTAAGCGATTACATTTACTTTATTTTTGGGGAAAAAAAGTACTTTTAGGAGTAATTTTGGTATACCATATTTTTACTTAAGTAATATTATGAAGTATCCCTACTTTTCCTTGAGTAAAATTTCTGGATATTATGTGCAAGAAACATTACTGAATGAATAACAAACACCTGCAGTTCACGTTAAAATGACCCGTCTTGCTTTGCTGTTATAATGTTATTTTCCATTTTTAGGACAAAAATATACAGTAAACTTTTCAGGTTGATTCTGGAAGTACTTTTATCTGCTATAAGCATTAGCTTCATAAGTAAGTAAACTTTATTTATATGGCATCTTTCACAGACACGGGCATCACAAAGAGAACAAACAACTAAAAACAATAAAAACAGAGAATAAATATTATAAAGAACAATTTAAATAAAAAAACAGAAAACAAAACTTGATCAAAAGTCCGTCTGAATAAAATGTTTTAAGATGCTTTAGTGGAGTCTGTCACAGGTTTTATATTGGAAAAAATGTTTCTTCTACCTTAATTTGTCATTTTGTAATCATGCCATACATACATATATACAT
>NW_013952544.1:94294-95808 GCF_001266775.1 Austrofundulus limnaeus
CCCTTACTGATTACAGTTGATTTGCATTGTCGCCTGAGTGGAGGAGCTGTTGTTGCTGTGCTGTTAGAGGGGGGTTTCCCACCAGTTTTTCCTTCTTATCCTGAATCAAAACACCTCTGTGTTGCTGCCGGGTGATGTCATGGCCCAGAAATGGCTCCAAGCTGTTTCCCTGGGAAACCCCATATCAGGAAATTTAGACCCCCGCACCCCCCAATCCCCCTCCCCCGTTTGATTGTTATAGCAGAGCAGTTTGAAAAAGACTGTGAGCTTTCCGATTAGATTCCCATCCGCTGCCGGTCGGGGTGGCCAACTTGAACTTACTGAACTCACATGAACTGACCTCATCTGCTCGCCTGTTCTCCTCGTTTTGATGCTTTATTTAAAAAAAACAGTCTTGCAGAGATTTGAGCTTTGTGGTTTGTGTAGCTTTTCTCTGCCGCAGCAAACCAATGAAACACAGCTAAAGGACGTGCAAATGAGTTAAATTTTTTTTCTTATTGAAACTGAAACTTAAAAACAAAAACAAGACCAAAGAAAAAAAATCCCCACGTGTCTGACTCCCTCAGTGTAACTGTTTGTTTACAAGCATTTCCTCGTGCCGTCATCGGTCAAAGTGTTTGTTTTCTCATCCAGAGTGAATTTACCTTCATGTGTTGCATCTGAGTCATGTGTGTAACTTTGACTTGCTGGGTGTCTGTGAGTCGTGTGTGAGTGATGGGGTGTGTTTGGGTTTGTCAGAACGTGGAGTCATCTGGTCATGCAGTCCCCACAGGGACGGGCAGGAATGCAGAGCAGAAAGTCTTCTTTGCTCCTCAGCTTCATTTTCCTCCTCTTTTATATTTCTATCTGTCTTGATCACATCCTGGCTGTGTGTTGTTGCAGAAGATACACACCGGCTTCTTCACATCTGATGTTCCCTTTGTGATAAAAATGAATGAAACGACCACCCTCTTCATTAGTGTAAATAAACAACCCAATTAAAGTCGGAGCTGGAGGAACATGATGTTCCACCTCCTTTTTTTTTTTTGTTGGCGGTAAAATGTTCAAAGATCTTCACATCCGGCCTTGTGTACAAACTGTTTTTAAGAGGGAATTGCTTTTGGCTCTCAGCCTCTAATCTGCCCTTGTGGCTCAAAGGCTTTGTGTCTCTGATGACCCAGAGGATTGTTGTAGATGTTAATGACAGAGAGGGTGCACGGTGGCAAACAAATCACAGGTTCTGCTTAGTGACTTTGGAGCGGTTGGCTTAATAAGCTTAATAACTGCTTTGATATTTTTAACTATCTACCTAAAACCAACCTACCTACCTATCTAAAACCAACCAACCTTCATACCTACCAACCTACCAACCTTCATACCTACCAACCTACCTACCTACCTACCTACCTACCTACCTACCTACCTACCTACCTACCTACAACCAACTTACCTACCTACCTAAAACCAAACAACCTACCTACCTACCTACCTACCTACCTACCTACCTACCTACCTACCTACCTACCTACCTACCT
>NW_013952544.1:96598-99329 GCF_001266775.1 Austrofundulus limnaeus
CTACCTACCTACCTACCTACCTACCTACCTACCTACCTACCTACCTACCTACCTACCTACCTACCTACCTACCTACCTACCTAAATAAAACCAACCAACAACCAAACAACCTACCTACCTACCTACCTACCTACCTACCTACCTAAAACCTACCTACGTAAACTAATCAACTTATCTAAACTAATCAACATACTCTACTTACCTAAAAACCAACCTACCTACTTGAAACCAGCCAACCTACCTAAATAAAACCAACCTACCTAAAGCTACCTACCTACACCTACCTAAACCTAACTGCCTACACCTACATAACTACCTACCTAGAAAAAGGCATGTTAAAAAAACAAGAGTATAAAAATACTAGCTAAAAGCTGCAAAAGGTTTGCTAAAAGTAAAAATAGGCTCCTGCATACAAGTAGCTAAAGGCTGACTGTAGCAAAAAACAAGTTGAACATATCAAATAGCTAGCCAAGAGCTAAAAGTAACAAACAAAAMCTTTAAGGAGTACAAGACAAAAACAGAGCAAGAGCTGAATAATAAAGCCCATTTTAAATCTGAAGAGGTTTAAATGTGTTTATGTTGAGAATATCCTTGTCATTTAAAATAACTATTTTAAATATGTAAATGTTTAAAAATCCACGACACCCTTCTTCTAAACCAGTTGAATGCTTTGTATGCAGAAGCAGTTAGGGTGCAAAAAAAAAGGTACAACAGCATAAAGAACAGGATAAGAATAGTGTAACTGTAGAATCAACATTCAAGCAATTGCCAGGGCTCTTCTGTAAAATGATCTTTATTTGAATGGGAAGTTGACCTTTACAGCAGCTCCTCCTCACTGACAGCTTGCCAAACTCCCAACGCCTCGGTGTGGAGAAATCAAACAAAAACCTACGCATGAACTAAAGTCTCAGTAACCAACACGGATGTGTAACTTTCCTCCCGTAGCCATCACACCCTGCTGCGACAGCATGTGCACAGGGAACCCTACTGCAAACACGGTGTGAGGAGGACGTGGGAGAGAGGTGCGGCCCCGGAGAACCCAGCCTCTGTTTACATTCTGCAGTCCTGACGTAGGCTGTGAGAGAAGGGCTCGGCGGATCAACAGCAGCCACGCGGGACAGTCGTGTTTACTTACCTGGGGGGGAAATTAATGGGCCAGAGATGTTTGCTACATCTTTAGCAAACAGAAGTCGAGGAGGAAACAGGGGCAGGGAGAATGGGGAGAATGAGCAAACAGAAAATAAATAAAGAAATAAATGGAAAAGACGTGTGAGATTAAAACTAGAGTCATGAGTAAAGGGAGATGCAAGGCAGCCCTGAACAAATATGAGTCACCAAGACAGAATCATCAACCAAAATTAAAAAAAAAAAAAAAAACTGCTGGCAACCTGAGAAACCTGCATGTGTCAAACACAACATAAGGTCTCCAGTTTGAAACGTCCAGCTTGGGTAAAACACCTCATAGCAAAGGCAAGACAACTGGTCCAAAAACATTCAAATAATCTATCATTCTTCATTTCAAATCGCTGGTTAACGTGTCTTTAAAACTTAAAACTTCTACACAATGTCTGTGAACCAGTGCCAACAGCCACGTGTGTTTGTTTACTGGAGCGACTGAAAATAGGTCAACAACGGCGACGTCCACGGAAGAGCTGTTTGTGACTGTTTTGACGTGTCGGCGCATGTTTAGGCTCAGATTTGTTGTCAAGTCAAGGGTGCCAGCAGGTTTCTGTCACAATCTGAACTACTGCTGCCTGAGCCTTGATATCTTCTCTGAGATTCTGCGCTTTGTTTGGTCCCAACGTACGCGTTCACCTACAGCCAGCCTGATGTAGGTCAGTCTGGTGACTCAAGCTTCCTCCTGGGTTTTGTGGAAAACGATATCTTGACGAGAGTAAAGGTCAAAAGAGGTCAAAAAAAAAGGGAGACAATTCTGATAAATTAAGTTATCAGAGTTTCTGCACTAAACGAGAATGGAGGAAAAACGAATCATGAGCACTCACTTTCGATTTACCGTATTTATTTGTGTATAATACAACCCACCCTATTTTTAGCCTAAAAGGCATAAAAAAATTTAATTCTCATACTACCTCTAATTTCATATGGACTTCAGGATTTTTCAGCCTTTGCAGTCTTAATATACATCAGTAAAATTATCATTTGACTGTTGTATCAGTTATTTTAGCAACATATGTACTAAAAGGTACACAACAACAAATATATAACTACAACAAAAGCTATCAATGTTCATTTGTTAACTGGTGTGATATAACAAACAGATAGAGCTATGTGGCTCTAACAAGTGTGGATGAAGCTGAATCAAAACCTTCAAAATCAGGCTCACCATCATCTGTATCATTAAAAGTTTCTGGTATTCCTCCTCTAACAAAAGGCATCAGAATCCCACTCAACAACAATCTCYTGCTCTGTGTCTCATGAGCGCCCCCCTCTGGTGAGAAAACTTTTTTCAGGTAGACCAATTTGTACAGAACACCGGTAGACGGCAGCCATTACAGACGACCATGTGTTTGTTGTTGTTCCAGGAGAGGCTCGGTCGCACATTAATATCATTAGTTCGTTATGCAGGACCGCCTTTTATTCTCTTTTTTTTCACATCATGTTGCCTTCTTGGATCTGTTACTATCTCGCTCGGAGGCACAAAGGAGTGTTACAGGTAAGATCGCTTGAACCGTTTTTTAAGCCATGGTTTCATTTCCGGACTCAGGGATTT
>NW_013952544.1:99339-102395 GCF_001266775.1 Austrofundulus limnaeus
TATAGATATATAGATATATAGATATATAGATATATATAGAAAGTCCACTGGAGAATATTCTCTTTGTTGTGAGAATTTATTTTTTACTTTTGGTGCCTAAAGAATGAACTGAACTTGGAAGAAAATCTTTTCAGTTTTCTGCTCCATCTTCTTTGAACCAGTTGCAGAGATGCATAAATCTAAGGGTGWTCTTGTCATTAAATATTCTTAAGGCTGTTCTTACTTAACATCACATATCGGTTTGTTATTCAAATTTTCATTTTTTTCACCTGCAAACGAAAAAACTAAAAGCTTGTGTTTTCATTGTTTGTTAAAAAAATGAACTGCATGAATATCTGACCATTGCCTTCTTGCTCTGCACGTCATGTTTTCTAAAACTGAAGCTACTCTTCTGCTTCTTCGCCTGCAGCAGCGGCTCATTCAGTGATCAGTTATGTTTAGGCTGTCCTCAGGGTGCGGCGTGCTGAAAAGACAGCCTTTACCTGTTGGTTCTCAGGAGCAGGCCTCACATTATTTAACAGACTCGGAGCTGCAGGCCATTCACGACCTCTGTTTACCTTTAGTCATTCCAGGAGGAGTCGGGCACAAACCACACCCGAGCGCTCCAAACCTTTTTTTTTTTCTTTTACTTTCAGAAGCGCACCAGTTCAGTCAAATTCCTAACATTTCTCAGTTAGTCATGCGTCGTCGTTTAGAACAGGAATCCTGTGAAAGGCAGGTGGGGACAGCTGTTTTGGCTCCYACCCTGGGAGGATGATAATCTCCTTTGGGTTTCATCGGCTTTCGCGTTTTTCAGGCAACGGGCTCGATCGTTTGTCTAACTGTGCGACGTCGATCGGGTGAAGCGGGGTTGTGTTCGTGACGGCTCCTGCCTCGGCGTTTTACAGATGCCACACATCCGTGCTGCCACAAATGACCTGCATGTAAAGAGACATGCAAACCAGATGAAGCGATAACTGTGCAGATTACAGAAGTATCCTCAGTTTATTTTAATAAAGAAGCACGCTATCAACATTTGTTGAAAAATGTCAAAACAGTTCCATATAATTAATTACAGTCACCTTGCACTGATAATGTCTAAACCAGAGGTGCCCAAAGTGGGGCCTGTGGGCCAAAATTGGCCCTCCAAGCCATTTGATTTGGCCCTCCAGTAGTTGCCCAGGTAGGTTGTAATCTGCTGTCAAGCTATGTAGAAACACTATTTAATCCATTGACCCAATGACTATATAAGGGGCTAGTTTCATTCAGTGCTCACTTTATCCTTGAATTACATTAAGATTAAACATAAAATACAAGTAACTATAAGATACATTTAGAAAATATTAAAATACATAAAGATCTGCACACTTTACAAGACCATAAATACCCATATTTTATCAGTTTATGAAATMTCCCATGAGCCTTTGCTGCCTGAGTGTACATCAAACTTTCTCCAAGGGCTAAAAAAGATGATTTGAATTTCATGTATTACAGTACTACATTCGGCCCACAGCTCTTGGATAGATTTTCATTTTGGCCCTTTTGAGGGAAAGTTTGGGCACCCCTGTCTTAGCCTCCTGACGTCTCGGAGTTTGTTTTGTTTTTGTCTCTGTGACACAATTTAGGCTCGTCACTTTTCACTTCATGTTGTGCGAGACTTTTGTTTCAACTCGAAAACAAGGTTGTTTAATCCTTGCGTGTGCAACAATAAAACAAAAATAATCCAAACAGACAGACGCCGTGCCCGGTTCTTTTTAATGAGTTTGATCCAGGAGTGTAGCAGTGACTCAGGATCAGTCCGAAGCCCTTAGACCCAAAACTGGATGTTCTCCATAACAAAGGAAACCTTCATCCACGGCTCCTGTTGTGGAGAACAACATGTTCCAGTTAGGCAATCAAACAGACACATATATTGAGATAAAAAAAAGGAGGATGGACGAACATGGCCCTTGTTCTCGAGCAAAGTGTTCCCTGTCTGCATTTCAGCAGTGTCGCATTTAAGACGTCAAACAGGCGAATGGGACACGGTGAGCTGAGGAGAAACACTGCCGGCGAAGTTAATGTTTGTTATTGTCGCCTGCTGCCAAAAGGTGAAGGTGGARGACCATGGTTTTGTCTGTGTTTTTCTGTCTGTTAGTGGCACTTTAATAAAACTTGCCGCTTCTCCTTGTACCGCAGATTCCCAACAATCCAAAAACACGAATGTTTGTTTAACTCCAGACGAGTGTCAAAACACATTGTCTCTGTGTTGACTGCTTCACTGGTCATAATTACAGCTGTGACACTGAACAGGATGGAAAATAAATAAATGAAAAGTTTTTAAGGCTGCTGCTTTGCAGCCTGAATAACTCAATTGGGGCTTTCTGGTAGAAGAAAAGAAGAAGCAGCGAACAGAAATGAATGCAGGCTGAAATATACTTGTGTAAACGTAAAAACTCTGACGTGATGTAATTTGAACAAAAGCAGAAGTCAATAAAAAATACCCTCTTCTCTTCCCAAAGACAAGAGTGGGAATGTTTTATCAGTTGGTGAATGAGCTACTAATTCAAGATAGCTGCTAATATTCACTGTTTTATTCAGTGTTTTTCATTTGAAATCTTTGTATCTGTGTATAATCTACTATATTAAAAAAATACCTAACTTGCATTATTTACTAATAAAGGTGAACCGCCTGATTTGCAYTAAATGATTGCCAATAATTACATCTAATTTGTTTACATTGATGAGCACACTTCAGCAGGCTCAACAGATAGTCGGTAAAATAATCCCTGGARGTTAAAGTCTGATGGAATCAGAGACTCCAGGTCGAGAGGGGAAAAAGTAAAGTTATTCTTGTTTTCTGAAAAGAGACGATGACTAAAACCTCTAAAGGACAAGAGTCAAACTACCAGCCCAGTTTGAGATAAACCTCTTTATTGGCACATTTTATTAAGTTTCAAATACTATTCAAAGACTTTTTTATGGGGTTCTGTTAGTAAAGTTGCACAGTCAAAAAATTACCACCAATATTTTTGTTTTATTTAGCCTTTTATGAGAAAAAAAAGAACAGATTTATTTTTCAAAGTTAGTTTTTCAAC
>NW_013952544.1:103120-105152 GCF_001266775.1 Austrofundulus limnaeus
CAGAACCCCATACTTTTTCTTCAAAAACTACAGTTTATATTTCCCTGATAATATTATGAAAGTATGATTTTTTTCTTGCATAAAGGATTTAGCAGCTTGTAGGTATTTCGATTAAACTCTAAATTCTGCTCGACATCAAAAGATCTTGACAATTTGAGGGCAAATGTGTGAAATTTGACCCCTTCATAAGCTAATGATCCTAAAAAACTCTCAAGAACGACCCAGAAGGAAATGGGCAGCTTTGATAACTAAACATTTGCATTACGCATTTCAAAAAAACCTCCAAATTAAGTAAATTTACCTGATTAAAACATTAGCTTTAAAGCAAAACTCCATTTTTGGCTTTCTCAGCAATATCGATGATAGTTTTAGTTCCTGTGGCTTAGAGGGAACCTTTTCTTCCATAATCGTTTCTACATAGATATTTTTATTAATGAAATGCATATAGTGCATTTGTGTGTAATGCGTTTTCAGTAACGTTGGTGAAAAGAAACGTGTTCTTTTCCTGACTGTCCATGCCGAAGCAACGACTCGACCTCCATGTTTTATTGATGGAGTGGTTCAAATAACAGCACTTTATCCACACTTTTAACTTCAGCAAAGTCTTTTGTTTCACACCCAGCTTCAGCTCTTAACACACTGCCCTAGTAGSAAAAAGATTTTGATCTTTTGTAACATTTTTAGAGCAACTCAGGTAAAAGGAAACGTTATGCTCCTGCTTCCGACATGAACTCGTGATCTAATCTGGATGGTTTTAGTGAGAGACGGAGACTTAAAAGTTAAAACAGTCCTTGTTACGGGATAGGCTGAAATGAGGTAGCATATCCCGGAAACTATTTTGTTTACCGTAAGAAAATAATTCAAGCCTTCACGCACTGTCGTCAAGACATTGGTCGAACTGGAAAAGCAGCCTGTCGTCAATTTGACCTGAGTCTAAATTTAGAGAATGCAGATCCAGATCTTTTGGGAGTTCCTCAGGAGTTTACCGTCACACAGGCTTCAGGACGGGCCCGACCCGTCCTGCTATGTCGCATGACTTGAAAAGTCTCACAAGCGAAATGTGTGGTATTCGTCGGCAGAACATACAATAAAAACTTCCAGGCGCTACAGTTTGTTTGTTCTATATATAGTTTGACCAATAAAGTATCTGTAAATGTCTGTTCCAAAGACGCGTGGGAAACATGGGAGGTCTACGGCCGATCCATTCATGAAACTTCTTGTAAATCAGCTGCGGTGTGCTGGTCTGAAGCAAAAATAGGAATCAGTGACTGAAACTGGYCATTCTGCTGTGTGGAAACAACGAACGGAGGAGGAACTGGGCTCGCACACTAGCATTCACTTTCAATAAATCTGCATTATCCTGCGACCTTATACACTTTCAAAACACTGCAAAAGTTAACCGAGGTACTTAAAGAGAGTACAATTATCCAATATGATGAATTTAAACCAGATTAAAGAAAAAAAGTGTAACGCTGTGATTATTGATTATTATTGATATTTGAAGTGGTTTTCTTAGTAAACACACCAGGAGTATGGATTTCCATTAGTTGACTTCAGTGTCATACAAACAGATTTATTGTTTACTTTCTGTATCACTTGACAAGTATTTTGATATGCAGACGATGCACTGGTTGGAAAATTCCCGGCTCTCATCCAGCTGTGCCTTCGATTGGCTCCTTCTACCAAACGTTTAACCAATCGTTGAGCCTTTAACTCTGACCCAATCAGAATCAGATCCCAAGAGTTCATTCATCATTAGGTCAATCCTCATTTCCATTTGCTGCACCCAAAGATCGGAACAACATGCAAAAAACCCTAAACCGCAATTCAGTAAAAACCACAGTACATAATCAAAGTACCTGCTTTTAAAAACTGTTGACGTATCACATGTATTTAGTATGTTTATTACTATTTTATTTGTTTTTCTTAATTTGTTTTATGACATTTTTCTGTTTTCTGTTGTATGATTTTGTATGATGTTTTAATGTTTTCTGAACAGCTCACTGTTGAAAATGAGAATTTATCCTTAACT
>NW_013952544.1:109458-124673 GCF_001266775.1 Austrofundulus limnaeus
CATCTCAGGAAAATGGAGAGAAGTTATCAGGAACGTGTTGCTACTGTCGGGAAAGTTGTACTTATTCTGTCATCAACTAGTTTTGGCGATTTTACATGCGGTTGGGAGACGTAGAGGAAGAAATGCAATTCTTTTCACGTTACGGGATTAACTYAGAAGACGCCGACAGCGGGAGGAGGTTCCAACAGACTCGCTCTGGTACCGGTGTTGTACAATTTTCAGTTCCCCTGTGAAAATCTGTTCCCCCTGTGTTGGAAGRMCCTCCCTCTGGTCTGACTATGCCTGGACCAGTGATTCTCTAAGGTTAACCAGTAGGCGGAACAGATTTTCACAGGGGAACTGAAATTCGCAKAACATCGACTGGTTTCYGACAGACAGTGGGAACAGCTGATCAACATGTGAGGTAAATGTTCGCTACGTCAAACCTGATTCAAAAAATGTGTTTCCATCTTCTTTTTATGCATTAACTCTTTTTCGAAAAACCAAAAACCACCTCAAGRGAGCGTATCAACTTTGATGCTAATTAGAGAAAGTTTTTTCGAATCAAGCRSTTTCCTTTCACCTTTTCTGATGCGATGCTTCAAAATGCGCATTAAAAACCTTGATGGAAACACGGTTACTGAGGCAACTTTTAGCATTCCAGAAGACTTATTCTAAAACACTGAATTTGTCTTTTGTCATTCAATATGAATGTATTGTACTGCCTTAGAAAAAATCCATTTGAAAATCAAAATTTCATTGGTTTATATTTTAATTAATTTAGCACTGAAAATATTTGCATTGCTAAATTTTAGGTCTTTTTTTTTCTGTTCCACCTTGTTCTCCCTTTGTTTCTGTCCATGTCTGACCTCTCTGAGGACGGTCCATTCATGTGATCATGAAGGGGCCGACATGAAACGGTACCATCAGAGGTCATTTCATCCAGAGACAAGCTCCTCTCCTGACAGAGAGGCCACACACAGACAAAACATGGACTCTGCAGGCGAGCAGAGACTTCAAAAAATGCACTGAAACGCTGCGAGCTGACACACGTAGACACACAAACACAAGTCCCGTCTGCAGAWATGGTTTCTGGCTGCAGAGCCCCGCAGGACTGGAATGCAGCCTATTGTTTCAGGGGCCATTTAACAACAATAGCAGATCGCAGACAGTTAGCACCACAATGCCTCCACGCTGGTCTGTGCAGAAGTTTGGGTGCTTCAGTCTGCTGCGGCGCCCTGCAGCGCTCGTTCCACTGCTTGGGAAACAGGTCGCTTGTGCAACTCATCAATTAATGATGCTGTCCAACAATTACTCTAATGGCAGTCATGTAACGATGGCATCACCGGAACACCAACGGAGCAGAACGCTTGGATCTGTGGTGGGAGTTTGGAATCCGCCGGCRTTAATTTAAAAATTAACAACTGTTTTTGTGCACCTCACATGAACTGTATCTATTTTCCAGTCAATCATAATGTTTCACATCAATGTACAGCATTATGAGATTAAATTCATTTTATAAGACTGGATCTGTCATATTTATGCACACTAAACTCAATGCTTTTCTCTAACTCAGTATGGCTGTTAGGGATATTAATTTAATGAAATTACAGTTTCTAATCTCCGTAATGCTCAGTCAAACAGGTCGAATTGGTTCATGGTTGACCTTCACGTTTGGTAAAAAAAAAAAAGGAAACAAAAATAATCAGGGAAGCTTATGTGGTTTTTATTTGTTACAAAATCCACCTACACCTCGCTATAATTACATCAGAAATGATAAKTGGTGTATTAGAAATACAAAGGCAGCTTTACAGCTCATCTCAGTGCAGTAACGATGCCGTCAACAGGTTGGAAGGAACTAAAAGGTCASTCTGTATTCTGTTACTTCTCCTTTAGTAGACAAAACCATCATTCAGAACCAGATTCTCTATTGATCCATATCAGATGGATTTCAGGACTGTCGTGTGTGAATGTTTGCATTTTCTGGTTCAAAACCGATTTCAYTCATTTTATATCAGGGCTAATCAACTGGCAGCCCGAGTGGTCAAAGTTCGGCCCGCCAATTGGTTCGTTCACTTCTTAAGCCRAAACCCCTGGATTTCTACTTTAATTACTCTAAGTTATTTTAGTTAAACATAGACATGTTTGGTATCTACAGAAATGTCAAAATCTTGGCTACAAGCTGAAAAAAACATTTCTATGAATACTCAAGACAGTTAAAACTACAAGCAATTGAAGATAAAATGATGAGTGAAAATAAAATAGGTTTAAAAATTTGGCAAGTCAGAGATGTCAAAATAATATTTGTGTTAAATATGAGGCATAATGTGTTCTTTTTTTGATAATGTTTAATTATCACTACTTTTATAGGGTTCTATATGTTGTATTCATGATTAAATGCAGCAAAATAAACTAATTCAAAGGTAACAGATCTTTGTAATACTTGGTTCATTTACATAATAACTTTAATTGCTGGATGTTCGGCCCCTCAGATGTTGACCAGCAGTAACGGTGGTCTTCGGAGCAGTTTAGTTGAATAGCCCTGTTTTATATATTCCGTCATCAGCCTGCTCCTTCTTCTCTTGTTTCAATGTTTGGATTTTTTCAAATATGTTGGTGTTGATTTTTACTCATCCAGGATATAAGGGAATATAAGGGGAGRTTTTTCATTTCACTGAACTGAAGACTGCAGAGTTCCAAGCTTTAAACTGCATGAGATGCTCCATTTACACAAACATAATTCACATGCAGATTAATCTCCCTGCCTCCCTGATGAATATCACTATGAATGTTTGTTTGCAGTTTACAGGAACTTCACACTCAAGATTTTAAATTGAAAGAAGCTTCTTAGCTGGAAAGTGAAACGTCTTCAACAACAAAACACAAGTTGCGTTTCCATTGACCATGAAATGCGCAAATTAGAATTTCGAAAATAAATTTTCTCAATGGAAACATGTCAATTAAAAAAATTTTGTTTTTCGACAAACTGTTTTTGCGCTAGGATGAGGTGGTTTTTCGGCCGTATCGAAATTGGTGTTTTTCGCAAAACTGCAATGGAAACACTTTTTTCGCATCACGGGAGTCACGTGATCAACAACRGGCTGTTTCTACTGGCGAAAAAGATGACGACGAAGAAGACAACAGGAAGTAGAAGTAATAGTAATATCACAGAAGTAGTAAAAAAAAGTAGTAAACTCACCGACTACAATTTCCCAAAAACACAGCATACGTAGCCGCTCCCAAGTAGGGGCTTGTCGCTGGAAAGCCTCGATAAAAGACGCTAATGTCTCCTCACTACATCCGCCATGTTTGTAATGACTTATCGTGAGAGCAAACGTATTCAAGCGTGACTTTAATAGTATTTCTTACTTAATGGAAACACTGCAGTTGCGAAACTGTGTTTTTTGACATTAACAGAATATCGACAAAGTTTTGCGCACATTTGCAATGGAAACACAGCTAAAGTCCAGCTGTCTTGTTTTTGAACTTTTAAGATTTGCGAGTCCTGCGTAAACTTTTTAGGTTTAATTTTATGAGGCACTTGCCAAAACAGTTTTGCAAAGTGGCTGCAAAGACCATTTTATCTGTATACTTTGCTTCTAGGTGCACCAAGGAAGGGTAGTTTTTGACCCCCACCCTGTCTCAGTCCATTCAGAGGTCACACCAATACGGCCCAAAGGCATCTAAGTCCTTGAAGGGTTTTGTGAAAGTGGCTTTTGTTTGCAATGAGTACGGTCTAAAAGAAAATTACAAAAATTATTAAAGTAAAACCAGTAAAATGAGTGACTGGACATTTAAAAACAGCCTTTTGGTTCTATGTGCGTCACGTGAAGGAAGTAGTTTTTGGAGAGCAACAATGTGTAACAGCTGCACAGTCAACAAAAACATCCGTGCCATCGGGTCGTTGACTGTTTCAAAGCCCAGTAAGAGGAAGTAGCTAAATATGAAGGGGAACTGGAAAGATGTTGTCAATGGGGATTTCTGTCAACCCAGTTTCCATGTGCTGAACAATGAAGTGTACTGTGTTGCTACAAGGAAGCTGACATTTTCATCAGGTGTGTGTTGTGGTCAAATCTGCATGACAGCAGATCAGGGCGTGAGAATCAAATATGGTGAACGTGGTTATGTTTATGTGTGTGTATTCCTTACTATGTGAGGACCATTTTTGGCATACACTCCTATTATGGGGACCAACTGGTACATATGGGGACCTAAGCCTAGTRCCCATGAGTAGAAATTCCATTGGTGGGTCGGGGGTRAGSTTTAGGACTAAYGTGTAAAACGAGTTTAGGTAATGCTGTGTTCCAGTTGTAGCGGAACTTGAAATTCTGCAGTCAGATTGACATCAGTTCCAAGTTAAAAGCATTCCAGTTTCCAACCTGTCACGTCATTAACAACATTGTTTCTATTTGTTGCTCTGCAGCAATAACACAACAATAGCTCTCTAAACAACATTTTAATGTTCAAACAGCATTAAAACATATCTCCTGATAATCGCAACAAACTACTACAAGTACAACTGACTTAWTGTAAAGTTTTAAATTTTTTAGAGCACTTTATTAGGCTCTAAAATACATATTGGACTTTCTAAAGCCTCTCTGTCCATCCAGGACTTTGAGGTCTTCAGATCAAATGCGTGGTGGTGGRGGTACCTCGAACCCATTACAWAACCTGTGGAGACTGAGCCTTTCAGGTGGTGGCCCCACGGCTCTCCCAGTGACTCTTTTAAGAAACATCTGAAGACGTTTTTATTCAGACAGGTTTTAGTTAAGCTTTATTTACTGTTATTCAAATTGTTGTTCAATATATTTATGCACTTTTTTATTGTTTTTAGTTATTTTTCCCTCTGTAAGCTCTTTGTGATGTTTTTGTCTGTAGTTGCTGTTGCTAAAAAGCATAAAAGTAAAGAGTTTCACTCTTTATTGATGCGGGGAGCAGCCATATTGAAATGATGTCACGCGTGCTCAGGTATGGTTGTGTTGCACCAACTTCCTGACTTGAAATTACGACATTAGAGGCAGTTACAATTCGTTTTTCTTACTCTGAAGTGCGACACTCTGACCTCCGAGGACCACTGGAATGCAGCGTTAGATTACGGGTCAGGTAGGTACCTGTGAAGTTAGGTTTAGGGTAAGGGGCCAGGTTTAGGCTGTAGAAATTGATAGAACTCAATGCAATGTCCCAACACAGACACAGTCTAGTACAGCCATCTTTATGGGGACATTGCATTGATTGCCATTAACTGTGTAGGAAGGCAAGGACCAGGCTAGCAAAGTTTGGTGCCAGTTGGGGAAATGCTGACCAAGTAGTGGAGGGAAGCGCGTAACAAAATGTTCAATGAGCTCCGATTTTTTGTTCTTTTTGGCACAAAGGTTCATCAGTTCAATAGTGGTTGCATGCATTTAGTTATATAAAAACAAATCTGAAACCAAATATCAACCGATTATAGTCAGATATTATACAATCATAGTCGAAGCCATGGTTTTTAGCATTAACCCTGAGTTCATGTCCAGGATCATTTTTATTATGAATCTGTTTGACGGGATGTTGTATATTGGGGTACCATCAAGCCTTCTAGTACTTTGTGTTCCCCCTTACATTAAAAAAAAGATAAAGAAAATAGGTGAGCAGCGCGGGAAAAATGAACAAACGTTAGAAAGAAAGGAGAAAGAGATGGATGGAGCAGAGAAACTAAGAGGGGAAAATAAAAAAGTTTGTGGAAGATGCAGCCAAATGAGTTCAATAAGCAGATATTTTCTGTGATGAAGGGGCCGAGGTCAGGCTGAAACTGGGCCAGAGACACAGACATTACAGTCATTACAGTTATTTTCCAATGTAGGATGAAGCCAACAGGATGCAGGAACGGGTGAAACTCCCCTACACCACCAAACCTTACAACTGAGCCCCCCCATCACATTCTTAGGTTTTTTTAAACGTTGGCCGCCCTGCATGCAGCTCAGACCGATCCTGACATAATCCATAAATTATGTTTTTAATCATAGTTAAAAAAAAACTCTGTTCTCACGAGGACACGCTGCACGTGCAGCACATCACCTGCAAACAGCTGGATCAGCCATCAGAGCCATGTTAAATAAAGGGATAACCCGGCTATTTTTACAGCAGGTTTGCAGGTCAAAGTTTATAACGAAGACCTCACATGATGTTAGTGCTTGGAGGAAGTTTTCTTTTAATAGGGGCAGATATAGGATATTTTATTCTGCTTTTTGCACCTTTATTATTCAATAATTGATTTACTTTGATGTTTTTAATGGTCTTTTTTGGTTTTAAGAAATAAATGAATAAATACTCAGTTATTTCTACCAGTCTGCTTCTGAAGCCTCACACAGCAACCCCAGCTGCAAATGAATCCTCTCTTCTATTCTCATGGAGTTCAGAGATTAAAATGACAGTAAATTATTTTTAAAACAGCATGGGTTTAATGGGGGGGGGGGGGGGGGCTCGGAATTGTTTCACTTGACCTAAAGAATATTTACACCAAGTGTTTACTTGTGTAAAAGTATATTTAACAGCCTGTTAAAATACACCAGAATGCAGGAAATGGCATCCAATTCATTCAAATTTTTCTGGGGGAGGACCCCCAGACCCCCCACCAGAGTGATTTTACACACTGTTTTCTCCTACGTTAAATATCACACAGCTTTGATCACAATTGTTGGCAAAAGTCCAAATATGCAAATTGGACGATGACGTTATTTAGCAACTTTTAGGACGACAAAAGCAACTTTTCTTACTGAGGAGGTGACAACATTGTTCAGCAGCTCGACATCTCACTTCAAGCTCAGGTCAAAACTTGAGAGCCCTGTAACCCCTTCAAGGAATGCTAGATCTTTAATATTTTTAGTTATTTGTTAATCTAAACTTTTTTTTTTTTTGCATTTACACACAATGTAGGGTAATACGTGCAGCTTGGAGCTGTATGAACAGAATGTTCCAACGTCGTGCTATAATTTGAATTTTGCCCTAGGTTATGCAGATGTACAGTAATTGGAGGCTCATTATGAAGGTAAAGAAACACCCTGTTTGCTTTTTATAAGACCAAAGTTATATAACAGCATTTTAACAAAAGTCCCAAACATGCCTTTTAAAAACAAAGATCTAATTTAAAAAAAAAGAAAGAAAAGAAACTGAATGTGGGCACTCTTCTAGGGAAAACAGGAGTGAGAGTTTTATTTTTACATCTGTGAGAAAATGTGTAGGTCAGGGCTGCAGATAGACAAGCAGAAAAATGGAAATAGAAAAACACACAAAATGGACTGAGAGAAAAAGAGAAGTGAACCTTACAGTGAAAGCAAATTCACCTTTTTTCATGCCCGTAATTTCACTTATAACACATAAGCACCTGCATAAAGATAGTAAAAGAAAAGAGAAGTGACTCATAAACAGTCTGACGTGTGAAAACCAAACAACCACACAGATATGAGCACCTTTTGTTTTTTTATGAGTCATCACATATGTGAGAGTATTAAACAGGTTAACAATAGACCCATCGCTCTCGTCCACGTGATGGGGACACTGAAACGAAGGCAGAGCTGAACGAATGGATAACATACCTGAGGTGTGTTTGGTCATGAGTGCGTGGGACGACTTTTGTATGAAAACAAATGGTTGTCAACACAACTGATGAAACGATGCAGAAACACCTGAAAGGCTGCCTGATAAAAGTCTGTGCAGTTGTGACTGACTTATACACTAAAATTAGCCTGGTAAAAACCAGACCCTTGTCCTTCACTTTGCTTCGTACGAGGGTCTGGACTCACTGCTATAGAGAAGCGATTCTTGCAGGAGGCGTGGCCTCTGCTGAAGTGTGTGTGTATGTCGCTATGAAGGAGGCTAAGCTACGAAGCTAACCACAAATCACGTGTGCTGTAAACAACCCTACTGAGAGGAGAAATATACCGAGCCGAACGAGACAAATGTAAATGAGAGCTGCTGCTTTGTCAGACAAATTTTAATTTGGAAGCCTTATCAACACGGACTGGCTTCATTCACTCCTCCACTGACATTGCTGACCAGGGGTGTTACTAGGTTTTAAGGACAAGGGGGGCTTAGCCCCCATGAGACGCACAGCATTTTTGTATATTATATATTTGTATTGTGTGTGTGTGTATATATATATATATATATGACATATTAAATGGTTGTTTATTCTGACCACATCGTACTGAATTTTTGTAAAAAAATTAACAATTTTTTACACCGAAATAGTTTAGGTGGGCTTTAAAACATTTTAGGGGGGCTCCAGCCCCCCTAAAATAGGCCTAGTGACGCCACTGTTGCTAACTAACTAGCAGACACTGCGCAGAAAATCTACGTCGTTCAAAACTCCGCCTTCTGTTTGCTGATTGGCCCAGGTAAAATAAAGTACAAGCAGACACTGCGCAGAAAATCGATGTTCTGTTCTCTGATTGGCCCGGCTAAAAATCTGCCAGTGAAACCCTTGTCTGTGGGAGAAATCCCTGAGGGAGCAGTGAAGGGAAACTAGAATCGAGTGGAACTGCGTAGGAAAACAAGGGCCAGGCTAACTCAAAATGTTAATGTATGAAAAATAAATGATCAAACATCTCAAATCCAGACAAAGTAACATTTTGTCTGCGTGGTTTTTACTAAGTCATCATTTCAGGTGGAAACTCACTGAGCTGTGACTGATGGAATACTTGAAGAAAAAAGTTCTTCAAAATTGTAGAAAATTGCAAGAAGACACATAAACTTACTAATTAATACACCTTGAAGTTGTGCTTTTAATGGCCAATTTTTGAAGATAATTCAAATTTAGATATTTGTCTCAGAAGTTTGTTGTCAAAGCACTGATCGCATTCAGGTGTCAAAATACAGCTCAGATGCCCACAACACAATGCAGGTGTTTTTATTTTTAATGATTGGAGACATTTTGTATTAGACATATTAATCTAATACTGTCCTAACATGTTGATATACCAGGGTTGGCTTGTGGCATTGGTTGTACAGTATCAGTAAATGCTGAGGGAGCCGTCCAACTAGGGGGCACCATAAACGGGAGGAAGAATTTTTGAATTATAAGCATCTTTGTATGTCCAAACGTTCCCTTTTCAGATGGGGTGGGGGTCCGGGGAAATGGGGGAGGGTCATTGGTGGGCCCGATGGATAGCCCTTCATCAGAGCTTAAAAAAATTATCTGAAGCTCCTTGAATAGTTTTTGAGTTATAAACATTTTTGTATGTCCAGACACCCGCTTTTCAGATGGAGCCCCCTCCCCAAATATGGGGGAGAAAAACCATCGGATGGTGCAGTGTAGGTCGGACACATCTACATTCCTGCAACATTTCACATTAAGTGCAGTAATTTCTGTGCTACGGTTGACAAAAAAATCTTGAAAAAAAAACCCATAATAAATAAAAATAAACAGTATGAAAACATGCAGGGGTCATCATAAGGATAAGAGAAGTTTCAGTTATGATCTAAAATAAAGTTCAGGTTAACGTCTGGTTTTCAGTGTCTGGTTTTATGTTGTTTTATTAATCCCAACAGTTTAGTAAAATGCTCTTTAAAAAACTGAAATATGCAGAGTTTTGAGAAAATCTTTTACTAAATTTTCTGGGGGAGTACATGCCTAGACCCCCTTAGAACTGCTTTGCTCCACAGCTGCTCGGTAACATGAACAGGTGTTATTGTTAACTATTCTAATTGGACAACCTGGTTTATAAAGATGAAAAATAAAAACAAAACTATTTTATTCAGTATGTGAATGTATGTAAATTGGTTAGAAAAAAAGAAAGAAGAAACGATACAAATAAAACCCAAAGTCTGAGAGGTCCTCGCTCTGGTCTGGTTCATGTTATGATMGGGGGGTTGATCTGCACTGGCGCCGCCCAAACTGAACATGTGTGCAGCCGTGATAATGTGAGAGCTCGGACGGCGCTTGGCACAAGAGGAGGGAAACCAGTGAGAAGAGAGGATGCATCACCTCAGGTGACATCAGCTCAAGTCTTAATCAGGCTTTTAATGAATGCAGCCAGTGGTAATTTCATCTGCCATGTTGCAGATGCACACGTCTGCAGATCCCAGGCTAATATCACCTCATTAACTGTCAGCCAGTTGATATAAGACTATTTATATTGTATGGGCGCAATAATCTGAACAAAAGGTTATCAGTGTGGTGTCATGGTAACAGCAGGCAGCAGGAACAGTGTTCTGGGTGTGACTCCAGGAGCAAAACCCACAAGGACTTGGCTGAACACTGCGAACATGTGCCACAGATCTGGAATGCTAACGTTTCCACCTGCTTTAAATATGAACRGTGAACGCCAACAGGTATATTTATACAGGGATACTTGCAAATGTATGATGTGTGTACTTGCAAATAAGGGATAATTTTACACTTCAGAAGCCAACAAATAATCAAGCACATTTACTAGAATGTGACAAGAAGCACAAAAATTACACTTAAAACTGACTTTTTCTCTAATATAAAAATAAATGCAAAATTCTTATTTGCTGCCACCTAAATACACTTTCAATCCACATATTAAAACAAATAAATTTTCTGCAGCTTGAACCCCACAAACTCAGGTGTAATACAGGATTTATTTTACAGCTTTCTATTATTTTAGATATATGGTTTTGGGCTGCCCTCAGCGAACTCACTGCCTCTCACTATCTTGTGTGTAAAATAAGTAATTACAATTTTATCTTAACTGACAAGAAGATTTACAGCAACTCTAATAAGGACAGCAGTTGTAGAAACACAAAAAAATCTGTTTATCAATGAATTGCACACCTGCAAAATAAAAGTCAACAGGAAGTGCTTCTTGACGTATGGCCTAATTAGTAAAAACATTTAATTGTCAATTTTGCCTTTTGATGTTCTTGTAGATTGGAGCAGGCTGCAGTGCCTGACGAGGTTGTTTTTTTTATTATTTCTGTTCATTTCAGTTTGATTACATGCAGCGCCAGTTCAAAGTAAATGCCATCAAATTCAAATGAAGTTGGTGAGTTTAATGATTTTATTGAATTCAACGCAATCTATAAATCTAGATCCTAATTGAGGCCCATGTTCATGTAAATCCAAATATAATCCGACTCAAAACAATCAGATTTATTATTCCTGAGGATACACWGGTGTTAGCTAGCATTTTGACAGCATTTAACTACTTTTACCTGACCTTTGCTATTTTTATTTTCTAGCTGCAGTTTTGCTACTTTTAGCTAGCCCATTGCTACATTTCTCTCTAAACTGGCATTCTGGTACTTTAGTTCAGGGGTGTCAAACTCATTTTCTCCAAGGGCCACATGAGTACCATCACGCCTTTTTGCTACAGCTAAGCACTGCTAACAACATTAACTAAGCTCTACGTGGTATTTCCTGCARATAAACAGTTTTAACTCATCCTCTAATAAACACTGAAATGTCCTATATGTGTACAACTGAYTAATTGTGAACTAAATGGTACAGAAGTAGAAAGTTTTCTCACTGTTGTTGAGTTGTGTTAAAAAAGCCGGCGAAAAAGCTGTGGAATGGAGATTTTAGCCGYCTACCTGCTGCTGACTACTTCAGAGCCCTGTGCAGCTCCGCCTAGTGGTGGGATGCCGTCATTTTGGAGTAATCCCTTGCTGCAAACCTCGGAATGGGGCAGGGTCAGACGTCTGACTCCGCCCTGAACTCTAAAATTAACTAACCCCAGATGCTAAATTCTAAGATTAACAACTCCCGATATTTCTAGCCTCATTTTAATACCACGTTCCCAACAAGTCGTGACCACGCCCATTGGACGTCCGACCCCGCCCTATTCCGCYGTACAAAGCCAGGTGTACTTGTTGTCATCATTGTTTTTATAATTAACTAAAACTAACTAAATAACGAAAACTGAAATTGAAAAAACATTTTCTAAAATAAAAACTGTAGTAAAATGAAAGAACAATAAATAAAACTGTATAATCTTTTTACAAAACTAACTAAAATTAACTGAAATTATAGACAGAATATTCTTAGTTTTAGTGTTTGTCAATTATTTTTGAGACCCGTGGATCTTTTTTATTGAGTAGTTTCAGATTAGCTGTTGGCAGCTTATGGCACCTCCTGGTCCATAACAAAACTTTGCTGCTGCTGCTCAGCATCGTCTGCCAAATGACGACAACAAAAGTTGGGAGAAAGCGGCAACGTCCACTTTGGGATTTCTTTGAATATGACTGCGAGAAAAATAAAAGCAAGTGTCTTGTAGTGGAAACAGGTGATAAAACAGGTGGAATACTTCAAGGGAAAAACTGCATGAATCAAACTCACACAAGACGGCTAACTATGACTACCTACGTAGCTTCTCTCTGTGGCTCCTGTGAAAAACAAGCAACAGGTAGCACCGAGTTGGAGACAACTATTGTCCTTAAATAATCACCCAAGTTTTTAGTTGGCAAAATTGAGTTACACAATTATCTTAGGAAGGTGACGTTATAATGGACTACTTTTGACCAAATACCTACTGGTTAGTTAACTCACAGGAACATCACAAGGTTGAGGATGCGTTGGCAAATACATTTGTTCAAACTATATATATAACTAATATAACTAATTAAAACTAAACTAAAACGAAGCATTAAAAATGCAATAATAACTAATAAAAATTAGCAAATCCACTGTAAAAACTAATTAAAACTAACTGAATTAAAAGAAAAAAGTCAAAATAAAATAAAACTGAACTAAAATGAAAAATCCAAAATTATTATAACCTTGGTTGTCGTTTTGTGGGTAAAATAATCAACATGCATTATAGGAGATCTAGTTTATGGTCAGTGCTGGCTTTAAAGCAGAATAATTTGAAAACAATAACACAGCTTTGAAGCTCTCACAGGACACATAAAATGATGTGGAGGGCCACATTCAGCCAAGGGGGTCTCGAGTTTGATGTGCTTTAGCTAAAGTTTTGTCCCTTTTATCTTTTAGCTATCCTTTTGTTCCTTTAAGATTCTAGCTACCCTTTTAAGTATCATTTTACTGCTTTTAGCTACATGTTTGCTACTGAACAATTTTTTACGGTTTTAGTTAACATTTTGCTGCTTTAATTAGCATTTTGCTACTTTAGCTGACCTGTTGATTTTGTTGTTTCTAGCTATAGTTTTGCTACTATTAGCTTCTAGCTAAGATTTTATTAATTTTAACTAGCATGTTGCTGCTTTTAGCTCATGTTTCTTATTGAAATATTTTTAGGTTTTTGCTGCCTTAATTAGCAGACTGCTACTTTAGCCAACCTGTTGCTTTTGTAGTTTTTAGCTATAGTTTTGCTACTATTAGCTTCTAGCCAACATTTTATTGATTTTAGTTATGTTTTTTAAAATTTTGCCTGGTCAACAAATTTCAGCAAAGTCATTCAACACTAAGAGGTCACAAAAAAACTAGAATTTAATCCTTTTTAGCTCCTTGACAGAGAACTAAAGACTAAAGGTCACACACAGGGACAGTAAACAAAGCTTTATGTGATGCTTCACTGAACAAGCTGGAAAACACTTCGGCTTCATGACTGTGACTCATCTTTATGGGCTCAACAAACGGAAAAAAATGTTTCCAGAGAACAAAACAAGACATTTATTCACGATGATCGGATCAACCCCTCCACCCATGGGCCTCCTGTTTGTTCCGAGGAAGCCCCGGCCCGGCCTGCACTTATCTCAACCCCTCCCCCAGCTTCCATAGAAACTCACACACCCATGCTCTTAACTGTGGAGCACGTGCATCTATTAGTGCATTTCTGTGTGTATTAGTGAGCGTGCACAWAGAAGGAGGGGCAACTGATATCTCACAAACCCACATCATGGTTATCATGAGTTGTTTCCCTGGAAAAACATGGCAGTTCCAACATGCTTCACTCCTGACGTGTAGGCGAAATTAATAAATTAATTAGCTTTGATGTAAAAACGGATTCAAGCTTTTTTAATTAAAGTCACACAGGCAACATTTACAATGCAGAGGAAAAAGTAAACAGATTCTGAATATTTCCAGGCATATGGCAGCTGCTTTTTCTCCTGTTTTTTTTTTTTTTGCACATGGAGCTGTTTTGCTTTATTTTATTTTAGTTTTTCTAATACATTCTTACCCCAAAAACACGATGTATTCACAAARTGTCAGAAGAAAGAGGTAGGAAAACACGCAAAGAAAAAAATATGCAATATTATTTTTTACAACATTCATGATTGACTGATCTCTCTCTCCTTTATTTTGTCTTTTAAATACACACCAATTAACACACGTTCAAAAGTTGCAAACAGCTCAGGCTGATAACAGAATTTTAGGGTTTATTCWCACCAGTCCCTGTTTAGTCCACTTTAATCGAACTTTAGTTTGTTTGCCTGGAAAGTCAGGTTTGTTTGGGGAGCCTGTGAACGTGCAATCAAACTCTGATTCGGACCAAAAAAGCGCACTCTGGTCCGCCTGAAAACCTAGGTCTTGTTTCGGTTGAAGTGAACTCTGGTGTGATTCGATTTCATGTGAGACCGCTCCAAAAGCAGGAAGTGGACTTTAACGCTGGTCATTCTGAGTAATAACAGTAATAAAGTTACTCATATCTCCACCTTGCTTGATGTTTGTATAAGTTGGACATCACTGCTGTGAAGTTGGATGAGCTCCTACTCGGTGATCACCACCTCACATGGAGCCGTCTCAGCTGCTGTGTGGGAAAACAATATTCTCTTCTCATCTGCCAAAACCAAAATATAAATCCTACAACCACTAAAACCTGACGTCACTCCTTGTTTGTTTACATTTTTATATATATGTTATATTATATTATATAATGCAATAATTGTTCCACACTTGATTTACTGTGTTTAAGTCTGGGGTAAAGCATGCAAAACAGTCACAAATCCTATTTTTATTTTACAGAAAAGAGCCGCCAGAATTATCACCAGAAAACATTACTGTCATCCATCGAATATATTATTTTCTAAATTGAAATTAAAATTTTATGAGTTGGTTGGTTATAATATCTTGCAGATTATGTATAAGGCTCATAAAAAATGTTTACCTTTAAACATTCAGTTATATTTTGTTAAGAGAGAAAGTTTATATAATCATAAGGGACTTGAGATGTTTATAAAACCTAAAATTCGAACAAATTTGAAGGATCGATGGACTTCAGTTCAAGGAATAAGATTGTGGAATAATCTGGAAAGTGATTATAAAAATGTTGGTTCAATGTGTTTGTTTAAAAGTGATTTAAAAAAGTTTGCCGAAGAAATATGAAACTGTATAATGT
>NW_013952544.1:127568-129364 GCF_001266775.1 Austrofundulus limnaeus
GTATGGGAAAACTCAGGACAAAAAAAACCCCTTTGTGCTCACAGAACAACTGTACAACACACTAATAGAATGAAATTTATCTTATTTTGCTTTTTATTGAGAAAAATGGAGATGAAACATGGAGGCAGTAGCCGACATGTATTCAGTAAAATAGACTTATTTGGCCAAAAACCACATGAATTATCTCAGCAGCCTTTGGTCACAGAGAGACAGTCATCATACAACTCATTTATGGACACTTCTCTGTGTTTCAGCCTCTTATTTACAGAAATTAGTGTTTCATTTTGCAGAGCTGCCAGGTGAGCGCCCCTTCTGGTGGGGGGAATAAATAGTCATAAAATACAAATAAACAAGCCTTTTTCCGTTTCTGTCGTCAAGTAATTTTCTTTTTTTCTATCTGAAACAGAAAATGAAACTCAAGTCATTTTTAACATTTTGTTTATCCCCTTTCCACACTAAGAATGAGAATGGCTTTGTGTTTTTTTTTTTATGTCAGTATTTTAAAACAAAAATCAAATGTCCACTCATTTCTTGTTTTTTAATACCCGTTTCAAAAATGAAAATCCAATGACCAAAAGATACACTGACCGAGAGAGAACCGGTACAAAAAGGATAAAAAAAATAAAATGTCATATTTTCACCACGGTGCTTTTAGGGTTTCCAAGGAAAACTCATCATCATCTCTGCTCGTATAACAACACACAAAAAACACACAGGAGTGCCACAGTACTGTTAGGGAGGACAGTGAGGAGATTTAGTTTATCTGATTAGTCCGACTCCCCAGAACTGGCAGAATGTTAAACAGTGATGTCAGAGCATTCCTAAGGCTTCAGAGACATTCTCCAGGCAGCAGGAGGACGCTCAAAAAGGCCCCTTCACGGCTTTAAAACCAAATTCCATTCCACGGAGTTCATGCGTTACCTCTGAACGAGTCGAAACTAAACAAAGGCTTTGGTGAAACTTCTAGACTTTTAGACATTTTACATCCTCGGACAGATTATTTTAAAGGTTTCGTGTTCCTGTCAGAGTGAGGTTAGGTGTCTGCGACAGGTCGTGTTCTTTCCAGGAAAAGTTCAGCATCTCCGAAGSAGCAGGATCTGTTTCACCGCCACGTCTGGTTAATGCTCCAGTTTTTCCTTCTCGTCCCTGACTCAGGCCTCTATATCCACTACAAAAACAAAAACAAAACAAAACAAAAAAACAGCTGACCCACACATCCACCAACTCAGTGACCTCCTTCTTACTGTACAGCTGATATTCCCAGTCAGATTTAATCTGACGCACACCCACTAACTCCTGGCAGCTGACTCCCCTTCATCCCTTTCCCAGAAGCGAGTGAGTTGATGAAAACAGCTGCGGCGCTGATCTCAGTCCAGACTCAGGGCTGACCAGAACTCCTTTGAATTACGGTCGAGACATTATGACTCACTAAAAATCATTTGCAGATTGTAAACATCGCAAAATACACCCTTTTAAACCAGTTACCTCCTCTATACAGTCACTTTGGGTGAAAGTGTCAGTTAAACCAGCGTGATCCAACATGATCTCATTGACACACACACACACACACACACGGGGAGGATGAGTGTGCGCTTTCTCTGTGCCATCACAGCTGATCTCAGCCACATGCAGGAGATGCAGGGAACAGCTGTGACACAGAAGTGGACCACGCTGAACCGGACCAGGGGTCAGCTTTATGAAACTGGCGTACGCACAATTTGAGCCCAGAAACTTGCGTACGCCACTTTTTACGCCAAGGTTGTGATTTATAAAATCCAAACTTGACGTGAAAATGT
>NW_013952544.1:132273-139155 GCF_001266775.1 Austrofundulus limnaeus
TGCTTATTGATGAGTGTAAACTGCAGAGTCCTGGCTTATGAGTGTAAACTGCAGATTCCTTGCTTATTGATGAGTGTAAACTGCAGAGTCCTGGCTTATGAGTGTAAACTGCAGATTCCTTGCTTATTGATGAGTGTAAACTGCAGAGTCCTGGCTTATGAGTGTAAACTGCAGATTCCTTGCTTATTGATGAGTGTAAACTGCAGAGTCCTGGCTTATGAGTGTAAACTGCAGATTCCTTGCTTATTGATGAGTGTAAACTGCAGAGTCCTGGCTTATGAGTGTAAACTGCAGATTCCTTGCTTATTGATGAGTGTAAACTGCAGAGTCCTGGCTTATGAGTGTAAACTGCAGATTCCTTGCTTATTGATGAGTGTAAACTGCAGAGTCCTGGCCTGATGATGTAGCTCGTCTGTGCTGGCTCATTCTTTTGAACAGTGGCTGTTTTGTTTCCCCAATGTATGACTGATCACAGTCCCCCTGACACTTAACAGCATACACAATATTACTTTTTGCCGGGGATCTTTGGGGTGAACTAATCTGTGTCATAATGTGTTTTGGGGTTTTAAAACCACTGGGACACCATGTTTAGAGAATAAACGTCTGAGTTTCTCTGAAACTCCTGCTATACACGGAATGATGACAGGTTTTTTTCTGTGTTTGAGGTCCTTGTTTTCACCTGATTGTTGGTTGGAATCCTGTTTGGGTTTCTTGTCTGCTACCAGAAAATCCCAGTGAGGATAACCGCACTGCTCCAGGTCCTGTCTTGTATGTGATTTCTCAGTTTCATTAAAGAAGAACCCGTCCAGAGGACATATTTTTTCTTTTTGATTTTTCTACCTGGATTACTGAGATGCACCAGGACCTTCTTTTTAACATGTTAAAAAGTTAGAGACTTGAGATTCTAGAGACTCTCACAGTTGATTTTATTGAATATTCAGCAGCCATTGCAGCCTAGTGAAATACTACCATTACTTGCAAAGCTTGCCAATGTTTAAACACCTCTGTATGCCTTGTAGCTGCTGTATAAGTGCTATTGTGTTGCTGCTTCTGCAGTGTGTGAACTTTTTTTTAATATGTGACTGTGTTTACCATCACAGGCTCACAGATTGGCTTTTTTCTTTCAGTAATAGTGATACTCGCACTAAAGATCGACAATGATTCAGCCTACTTTCATTCTGACAGCACTTACAAAGAAAAGAAAATAGTTTCCCAGACGCACACTGATTATCACAAAACAAAATGAATCTTGAAAAGTAATGGCATCACCACACAGATATGTATGACACAAAGCTCACAAAGTCTTTGCATCTGTGCTGCATTAGTGTTGCAGGCTTGAATATTTCTTTTATCGATGATGCAGAACCAAACAGTATGTGATAACCTTTGGCTGACTATTTCTATTTATTTGAAATCATAGCTCCACATGCTAGTGAATGCTAATGAATTAGCACTAATTCAGATGTTTGATTGCTAGAGTTTGTGTCATGAAGGCAGATTTGTTCCCTGTCTCATTCTCAGGTGAGCAAACTTCCTTCAAACAACGCTCTGACTTTAGTTTAAGTAAAATCTTCTCTTTCTTTTTAACTGACACGTTGTGAAACTCCTCAATCGTAATTTGACTGGCGATGAACGGCTCACTACTGCGGTTTCTGCAGCTCCGTCGTCTTATTATCAGTTCTGTCGATGACTAAACGCTGTTTACTTGAGATGAACCCTGCTGTGGCTTTCTGTCGTTTTATTTTCACCGGCTGAGTGGTTTTCTGATACACTCGTCTGCTCGGTCGCTGTCTGCTTCCCCTCATCTCCTCCCGCTTCTTCACGCCGTCCCCAAACAACTCCGTCTTTCTCTCTTCTGTCTCCATCTGCTGCCACGTAGAGCCGTGATTATTCACCTCTAACTTTACTCCTCTCTTCTGCCATCTGCTTGCCCGCATTTCCACATGAGTGTTTTTTTTTCACTTGTTCTGAATGACTGTTTACATTTTTCCACTTTACATAACCGCATCTCTCTGAGAAGAAAGTACTTAAAAAAACTTATCTTTACCTTGAACATAATTGCTTTAAAGAAGGCCACAGGCATTTTTTGCTGACTTATTTATGGTTATAAATGCAGAAGCCATGGGGTTTGATAAATTATACAGCTGGAGACATTTCACAGATGCCTTGCATTACAAGACTTGCATAATTGATGAGTGCATTCTGACTGACTCCACCTTTGAGAATCACCCGGATTAACCTCTCTGCAACCATGAAGCCACACAGGAAGTTAACTATCGAAGCACAAACACAACCTTCTCCTGAAGTAGGTCCTCAGAAAACAGTGCAGCTCAACTCACCGTCTGCAGACATGAGTCTGAAACAAGCAAATAAAAATTTTAGCCGAATATTTGAAAAACTGACAGAATTACAGCCGTTTTTTTTTTTTGTGTTGGCTAAGGCCAATTAGCTGTGGTAGCCATCTTGAATTGGGTTGATGCCATTGAGTTCAACCAAACAAGCAAATTCAAAAGTGTCTTTTTGCCACTGAGCCCCGGTGCTGCCATGGCTCCAGATGTCTTCCTGCTGGTCCCTTCCTGGCAGAGGACAGGACCGGACCGGACTGCAGCCAGCGTGGCAGCAGGGCAGCCTCAGGAACTGCAGCCACGGATTCCTTCAACAGATTTAGCCCCCCCGCTAAGTGCCAGAGCCCAACTGAAAGTGAGAGTTTGGCTCAGTTGTCAGTTTATGAGCTGCAAATTCCAATTTCACACCTTTGTGAGAGAAGAATGGGCGAAACTCTAGCTGCCGAACACCCACGGCACTCGTGCCCTTCAGAAACTGAAAAATAAATTCCATATTTGACACATAAAGTTGACCTATTTTGTGTAAAAATGAACAGTTTTATAAGTAAACGTTCAGGTGGGGCAGGCTTGTTTTTCCCTCACATTTTTCTTCTGTGATTTTTGCTTTAGCTGCAGAAACAATAGCTGATGTGTGAGACAGCTCATCATCCACCCCCGTCAACCTGGTGGCTGAATCCACACATCACCAGGTTGTAGCACGGGTTTACTCCACCAATTAAAGCCTCATTTGTCAACTAGTTTTAGTTTATACTTTCCATGTTTTTCCATCTAATTAGAGCCACCAAAATCCATCCTCTAATTTACTTCCTCTCAAGAGACTTTGGGTTTTATCAGGTCAAGCCAGCATATGCTAATTAGGCTTTACTTCAATCCTGCATTTAGAAGCCAAAATACACATAAATACCATAAACAATTGGTTTTTCCACAGCTTTGCCCGACAAGCAACTAGACCTACTAAAACTATCTGCTTGTGAAAAACAATTACACACAAGTGTCTTTGCAAAAGTAGTAAATAAGTTGCAAAAAGCTAGTTAAGGTTAAAAAAACAAACAAAATTTTTTAGCTTAGAACTGAAAAAAAGGATCAAAAAGCTAGGCAGCAAAAACTATAGCTAAAAGTAGTACCAAACAGCTATCTAAAGCTGCAGTAACAAAAGGCTATAGGGGTGTGCCGATTTGATATCTATATTGAGCCGATATTAGCCAAAAATAAAATCAGTATCGGATATCCACCTGCATCTAAAATCACCAATATAAGCACTCCGATACAAGCAGTCCGCAGGATTGTATCCAGCAGCGCTTGGATCCACTATAAATAACTTAAATGACCTTGTATTTTTATTTTACACTTTAAAAGTTTGTTTTTATTGGATTTTTAGACAAGTTTTCAAGGTCTTCTATTTCACTTTTTATTTACTTTATTTTATTGTAGAATGTTCTTATATTTAAGTAAAAAAATATGTAAGTAAGTACAGTTTTATTTATAAAGCGCCTTTCACAGAAATATATTCACAAGGTGCTGTACAATCATTAATGTAAAAAATGGTGGAAAGATAAAATGAAACAGAATAAAACATAAACAATGTAATGAAACATCAAATCAAGATTAAATTCTAAAATTGTAACTCAGACACACGGTCAAGCAGAGCAAAATATACAAATGATACACGAAACAGAGAATGGGGGTATGTTCAATAATAGAAAAACACATAGTTGGCGAGCATTCACTATGGTGGTAGGTTGGCATTAATGGTGAACGGTTAGCTAAACGCTTGAGTAAAAAAGTGAGTTTTAGGGGTTTCTTGAAGGAGACAATGTTGTAACTCATTAGTTAATAATAAACGAGTCAGTTTTTCTTTGGTGACTGACCTGATCACGACTTTTTAAGATTCCATATGACAAAATAAGTAATTCAAGTATGTAGGATTCATTCTGATATTGTGTCGGGTCGATATCAGTATTGTATCAGAAGAGAAAAAGTTACACAGCCAAATCTTTTAAATAAAAAAACTGGCAACTGTATTGTAGTAACAAAAGCGGAGCTAAAAGCTAAAAGTACCAGAATTATAAACTCTAATCTTGAAGGTAGCATAAAGCAAGCTAAAAGCTAAAAGCTAGCATAAGACAAGTATGTCTGAACAGAATTCAAAGAGAACATTGTTTTTGAACAAAATGTAAAGCAAAATAAACTTCAAAAATTTTAAAATGATAAAAATGACAAAAACCAAAACTCACACAAAAAAAAGAAAGAAAAAGAACCAATTTCCAAACAAGCGTCTCTGTTTTCCCTTTTCTATTGGACAGTCTTAGCAAGCAAAAAAAAAAAAAAAAAAACATTTGTCCAAACTGTCACGTGTGAGAAAAAGTTCAAGTTCAACTTTTTCTCACAGGTGCGGGCCATGGCGAGAACTCGCTGAGGGGGTGGGGGCTTTTGTCAGCTCTTGACTCAGTTTTGTGTGTCAGTCCCTTTAGGTGTCGTCGCTGAAAACGGGACGAGGTTTGAGAAAGAGATCAAAGTCGTGCTTGAAAGAAACCGAATACATGTTGGTGGGAAATGAGGGGAAACAGTGGTCTCAAGTTTCAACACACACTTCCCTCCCTCCCTGAGGCCATAACAGAAACTTAACAACCCATAAATCAAAGTGCACCTATTGTCATAAGTTTCAGTTTTATTGTTTATTCTGTTCTACACCCTGAAGCAGGGGCAGTTTTATGGAACAACATTTTAAAGATACTTTCAATAGAAATGTGATATCAGTAGAATATTATTTACGTAAACTCTTTCCTGTTTGTAGTGTTACATAGCTGGATTAAATTTCCACCAATGCTTTTGAGATTTATAATGACTATAAACACAAATGATCCTTATCTGTCCCATAAGTTGTTTTTACCACTCAAACAAATGACTAAGACTGTTGTTTTTCCTGTTTTCGACTACATCTGCAAACAGAGCTAATCCAGGCCTGCAGAGCTGCTTAATCATAGTGAATATCCTGATTAAAAAGAACAAAACACAACCAAGAGGTTTGTAAAGTGCAGCATGGAGCCATAAACAATGCAGGATTTCAAATTAATTACGCATGTCAAAGTAATTCGATGCGTGAAATTTGCTCGGTAAAGAACGTCGATAAAGGTTATGTTAATCTGAGTGCACACGCTCGGTCAATGTTTGTGAAAAAAAATCAATGGAAACAGAAACGATGAGCCATAATGGAGCGATTGGTTACAGAGTAAGTTCAGTTCATGTCAGGTCAACATCAAAGTGGCTCGGCACCTAATCCCAGCAGATCAGAGACCTCTTCAAAATAAAAGCACTCCTAATAGAACAATATTGGATTCTTGGTCTCTGTCCTTTATTCACCTCGTTTGTCTTTCTGTTCTGATCCTCCTCACTCTCCACCTGATTCAAGTCCCCCCCGCTGCTCGTTTCAAATCCCCAACACTTTGAACATGAAGCTCTGACTCAGGACCAGTTTATCCTCTCAGACAAAAAGACAACCAACAAATCAGGTAAGATTGCTCAGTTAGGATCCAAACAGGCAGTGCCACATGACAAAAAAAAAGGGTTTAGTTGTACGTTTAGTCATTAATCAAGCAGATCACAAAGAAGTCAGGCAGCTTGTTGTGAATCTGGTGTGATGAAAACAAAGTACAATTTGACCAAAAAATCAGGACCAACAAGAAATGTGACGTTTATTCAAGCAAACATAAAACAGCTGGGAAAACTTTATTTTTTTCATTTTAATCTTTATCAAAATACTTACAATCAAGAAGAAAGATTCCTGTTTATTTACAATGGAACGTCAGAACTTAAAGGAGACGTGACATTTTTAAATCCTCCTTCTTTCATATTAAATCCATCAGATGGAGTCTATATAAAGTGGAACTGCAATGCTTTAGTCTGAATTCCTCCTTATTGTAACTCCACAAGCCCCACCCCTTTTCTGAGGCGTGTCTCAGAGCAACTCGTTTTGAGGCTGTCTCTTTAAATCCAAACAAGGCGCTTTAAAACACTGCCCTCCTCCAGCTTCCAGACCAATTAATTTTAGTTTGATAGAGTTTACAACTATATAGCTGCGCAGAAACGTTTTATTTACAAATGAATTAAAAGATGTCAACAAGGGAAGACTTGTCCATCCAGCCTTACATGTTGGAGCCAGWGTCTGAGGAAAATGAAGACCACCAAACTGTAGGTGGTAAATCCAGACCTTATTTACAAGTTTGGTCACAAATAATTTGATGTAATAGTTCAGAAAACATAATAGAAAACAGAGAAAACTGAAGGGACTGAATAATTTGACCCAAACACTCCAAGTTCAACAAAATGTATTTAACAGCTTAAAAAGTGCATTGTAAAGTAAATAGGGCTGGACGGTATGACCTCAAATTCATATCACGGTATAAATTGAATCCCTTCACGGTAACGGTATATATCGCGGTAGAAAATTATCATAAAAAGTTAAGATAATGTAATTTTAGAGCATTTTTTGCAGAAAACTGTAATCTTAATTAAACCCATTGGGCCTCATGCAAGAACC
>NW_013952544.1:140295-141578 GCF_001266775.1 Austrofundulus limnaeus
TACGAACCCTTTGTACGAACAAAAGTAAGAGAAATTTAGGATAAGAATACAAACTTGTTCTTGCATGAGGCCCAATGTTTTTGCTTTAATATCTGCCTGCCAAACAATGAGCTTCTCCCTGCTGAATTTATCAGCTGCTGCTCTGCTGCGTGCTCATCATCATCATCGTCATCATCAGAGCAGAAGCCGACTTTACATTAGCAAGATGAATTTACGACTGAACGGATTTCCACGTCTTTTTTTATAATCTCTGTGGATAACAATACATAAAAAACAAGTTTTTCCTCCGACAATTGGGTGTGAAAAACTACAATTGATCTTTGCACGATGTGCAGCGAGAGGAGAGGAAAAGAGAGGGAGGAGGAAAAGATCCCACGACARGACGTGACTTTTCTACAGCGGGAGGGGGATATTTTGAGGATTTATCCTCTCTGTATGTGTTTTAAAACACTATAATTTCTTCATTATGTTTCAAACTCCTGCTCAGTTGTCTCTGCYCTTGGAGCCCTGTTCACACAGGTGCGATGATGTAATGACAATTGGACGCTATACTATAAATTTCTACCCTAGGCCAACTTCATACCGTTTCTACCGTCTACCGCATATACCGCGCAGCCCTAAAGTAAAGTTTTATTTATATAGTGCCTTTCACAGAAATAAATTCACAAGGTGCTGTACATTCAGGGAAGGGGGGAGGGGGCAGTTAAGAAACACCCATTCAAGAAGACATACAAGACAAACACGGGGGAACAGGGGAAACCGGTCATGCAGCAAACACAGTTGCGCTACCTTTAACAACAGCTTGAAATACACAAAAGGAAAATTGAGTTTAATTGTGCAGGATATATTCCCCTTAAAAATACAAGTCAAGAAAAACAAAACACAAACTATAAATGATGAAACTTTAAGGCTCCATTTTGTTTCAGAACTACAGCATTTCATTTTCTCTGACACCGGCGTTGTTTGAATCCTGCACTCAGAGACGAACAACAGTAACAGCAAGTCGTTTTTACTGTTCATATTTGAATCCAAACATTTTCACAATAATTCAAGATGTTTGGGGGTAGAGTAAACGTGATCAAAATGACAATATTGCCCAAATTACTTTATCTATTTCAGAGCGTGCCAGTGTTCCTCACCAGGACTTTCTTTACAAATTTAAATAGTGAATTGTCATCCTTTATTTGGAATAAAAAGTATCCACGGATAGGCAGGAAGATGTTACAGTTACCCCATGGTCTTGGTGGCTTGTCACTCCCTATTATTACTGGGCAGCCAACATT
>NW_013952544.1:142662-149336 GCF_001266775.1 Austrofundulus limnaeus
GTTAGAGGATCTGTAAACTAATTTTTTGACATTTGGCAGCCATTTACTGTATATCTTATGTAGAAAAAATTTTGGCAGATAATTTTGTGTAAAGGTTACATATTGTTTCATTATACACAAACCTGTTCATTGTATCACTTGTATGAATACAAGATCGATTTTTGTTGTTTCAGTGGATCCAGTACAGGAGGGGAGGGATGGGAGGGATTTTGGGTGTGTGTGTTTGGTTTTGTGTTTTTGTAAGTCTGTTCTTTTTTGTGGTTTGTTAAAAAAAATTTATAAAAAGACCTTGATCAAAAAATAATAATTCAAGATGTTTTCAGTTTGTCTGTTAAAAGAGCAGCACATAAAGCTGATAGTGATTTATTATGAAAGAATTGTGAAGAAGAGGAAAACAAAGAAGCTGCTTGGTTTGCAATGTCAAGCATGTTTAGTGGAGCCATAGCTTGTTACTGAACATATTACTCACAGATTAATTACAGAGCCAAAGCACGAGTTAGAAAATGATGTGAAATTAAAGAAACGGGAATATGTAAGTCCAGGAAACAAACACGTTTCCCAGCTCAGATACTTTATGAACGGCTCAGGTTTGACTCATCAGCCGCTTCTCATTTTTTCCAACTGATTCTGTCTGAACAATCGAGCTGTTTATCAATAAAAACAGTCAGTTATTTCAGCTGATCTGTTATTAAGGCACCCACTTAACCTTTAATTTAGTCAGACAGGAGCCTGACTGATCAGTGCATGAGTTCAACATTTCCCAGCAGCAATCAGAGACCACCTGAGACGCYGTACATTCCTTTAGCAGATATCCTCACTTCAGGGGAAACGACTGACAACAAGCTAGCGGGAATTTATCAGAGCACCAGAGGTCACGTTTGTAAATTCAGACACACACTCATAAAAGAGACGTTTGTTTTGGAGCGGATAAGGAGATGTTTTCCACTATTTTTTTTCTTTTATAGGCTGTGATTCAGATGGAGGTATGAGGTATTGTCTCGTGGTCGCAGCGTGAACTCGTTCCCCTCGCGGACAGGAAAGCAGAAGGGAGGGGAGGAGAAACAGGGCAGGGATGGATGTAGGTCAGGAAGATGTGGCGTGGAGGTCCAGCTGTGGCTTTTCAGCCAGATTAAAAAAAACACACACACACACAACACACTAGCAGTGATGGAAACAAGCCTCCAAAGCTTTAAAAACCACAAAAATTCCTCCAACAGTGTCTTGGCTGAAATAAGACGTCTGCGGCTCCGGGTGAGAGCTGTGTCAGGTGGGCGTGGCTACGAACAGCTCTGCAACTTGTTATTCTGTGTTTGGGAAAAGCCTTCAGCTGGCAGCTCTTCAAAAAGAGCCATAAAACATAAACCGTTAACTTGCCGATTGTTTGTTTTTGTATATTTTCAACCACATTGTTTAAAAGAGAAACTAATAAAATCAGCATCAAAAAAACAATAATTGCAAAATTTGAGGTCTGAAGTGTTAAATCAGCAGGTTTTGCTTCCTGTGTTGTTCAAAGCATTTAGAGTCGGGCAGGAAGAGGACGACAGCAGCCGCTGCCACGCAGGACCCGACACTGTGTTTGGCAGCGATCTCTGGGAGAAGACGAGGCCAGACAGGAAGTCTGAGTTGTTTTTGTGGTGAAGCGCCATTTAATCCGGGTTTCTGTTAATGCTGCGTGCATAAAAAACTATTTCTCTCTCTCATCACAAAACTCTTAAGAAAAACCTAATTTATCTGATGCTAACGTAAACAAATAAATCAGCACGTTTGTTGTTTTTCTCTTAACTACTGTATTTTAAATAAAAAAAAGATTTGCAATTTGAATAATAAAACAAGTGTTGTGTTTTTAACACTGATGGGAGGAAGCCTGTGGTCTTCATTAGCTCATGAGTGATAGTCTTTGCTTATCTCTGTAATCCTGTCTCCATCCTTATCTGACCTTTATAACACTGCGGACACAAAAAAACAAAAACAAAACAAAACATGCGTGCATTTGTTTCAGAAATCCCCCAGTCCCACCCTGGTGAACAATACTCTATATGAAAAACAAGATTTATAAGAATCTGTAGACATTTGGCTGCGCTACATTATTGTATGTGTTTTTATCTCTGGACAGCCTCTTGGATTCTTGGCAGATAATAAAAGAATGTAAACACAAGGCGACGTTGCGTATCAGCTGRGGGGATTTGGGAAGTCGTTACATAATGAACAAGAAATGGATGTGGCATGGTGACCCTGTGGTGACCTTTAGATAATCCAATAACAATATGAAATCCTATGTGATCTTATTATCATTAATGTTAGAGGCAGATGGCTGTGGATGAGAGGAAAACAGCGAAGCAGCAAACCACCTGTGTGTGTTTGTGTGTGTGTGTGTGTGTGTGTGTGTGTGTTTGTGTGTGTCAGTTTCAGGTCATCTTATAAGCTTGTTGTTGCCATCTCCAGATTAGCGTTTGTTATGTAGTTGCTGCGGGAACTGCAATCTTTACAGCGGTCAATACAAAACACACTCTTTTTTTTATCCCACAGTTAGACCCATAATCCTCTGCTTTGTCCACGGCTCGCCTCGCAGCATCAATGAATTCCCGTCATCACAAATCCACCGAGCTCCTCAAGTCATCAGCTGGCTTTGGGACTCGATGACTTAATGGCACCAGATTCTCCTCTCTTTTAAAGAGGGGTAATGTCATTCAAAATCTACTTTTTTAGCTGGTAACAGGGTATCTTCAGGTATTAGCAAGTCAAATTTAAGACTTTTTAAGACCTTTTTAATACCATCTTGAAATTTCAGACCAAAAATTTAAGCGATGGTTCTGCAGAGACGGCCGGGGCAGACACTGAACTTTAATCGCTTCTGCCTGACAAAATTTAAGACCTTTGAGGAACAAATTTAAGACCAACTTGCATATTTTTCAACTAATTTAAGTCTTTTTAAGGTCTTAATTTTAGATATGTGAATTTAGGCCTTTTTAAAACCTTTTTAAAACCATCTTAAGATCGAAAATATAAGTGATGGTTCTACAGAAATGGCCGAGGGAGACGGAGAACTTTAACTGCTTCTGCCCAACAAAATTTAAGACCTTTGAGTAACAAACTTAAGACCAATCTGCACATTTTAAAACAAATTTAAGACTTTTTAAGGTCTTAATTTTAGATATGTGAATTTAAGGCTTTTTAAGGACCTGCGGACACCCTGTGGTAAATGCATTTTGTTGTGAATTTGTAGGCTCCAACATGTCAGGCTGGACGGACAAGTCTTCCCTTCTTGACATCTTTTAATTAATTTGTAAATAAAAATGTTTATGCGCAGCTATATAGTTGTAAACCCCTCCATCAAACTGGACCGTTCTGGAAGATGAAAGGGGGCGGGGTGTAAAGCACAATTATTTGAATTTAAAGAGACAGCCTTAAAATGAGTTGATCKGAGACACACTTCAGAAAAGGGGCGGGGACATTGAGGAGGAATTCAGACCAAAGCACTGCAGTTCCACTTTATACAGACTCCAACTGAAGGATTAAAAATTATATATCTCACTTAGGGCTAGGGGATATGGCCAAAAAAATGTATCACAATATAAATGTTTCATATCAGTCAAAATCAATAACAGTTTTACACATCGGTCTGACTCTCGAAAAACTTTAAATATCTGAAATACTACCAAACTTGTGACCGTTCCTCTTTTATCCACAAWTTTCTCCTTACACTCCATMCCGTTCTTTATTTTTAAGCAGTTATGAGGCTAAACATGAAATTACTGCTTTTTTTTGCTAGCTTACCTTGTTTAGCTGCAGGCTTTTAGCTGTTGGGGCGTCGCATTGACCTCCTCTTCAGTTTATACTTCATTTCAGTGTAGCAGCTTCTTAAAGGCACAGTGTGTTTTGTTGTTTTCAGCGACATCTAGTGATTGAGTGGTTGAATCATCCTCCCTGGTCCTCCCCCCACCCCCACCCCCCGCTTCCAAACACAAAGGAGTTGCTACGGTGTCTCTCAGGTGTCAAAAACCTTTGATAATTCCAACCGCGATGTCTACCAGCAGCTTCAGGGCTAGTGATGTTTCAAGTGGTAAGATTATGAGCTTTAATAAGTAAAATTATCCCAGCTACAATGACAGACAACAAATATTACATTTACAGTATTACAACTAAAAACGTTTTTGACGCCGCCACCGCAGTTTGTCCTTCATGAGCCTTTGTAGACAAGATGGCGGTGCAAGATGGCGGCTGCCTGTAGTGGTGACCCGCGACCATGGAGATATAAACAGCTTTTTATAAGGTAAAAATAATAAAACAAGGTCTTTGTCTGCAATGATTAGACATGTTTTTTAAATTATTGTCATTAGMGATTATCTCAATTTCGGCTAAAAGACTTGACAAAATCCTACACACTGTGCCTTTAAATTAAGAATTAATTTCATATTAGCCTTACGATGGCGGACCAGTCCAGAAAGCTAGCGCTCTATCGCTCGAATGTGCCGACAAGAGGGAGAAAAAAAATCCCAGGTTACACATTTCAAAATAAAGCGCGAGCGATTATTTTATTTTAGCGGGCATTTGTTATCTATTTGAAAGAAATAGACGTTATTCGTGTTCGTTACCAGGATGCGTGCYAAATCGTATTGAGAAATGTGCAAATGTAATGTGAGTGTGAYAGTAGACCATTACAGAACCGAGAGCTCTCGCTGATAACCGGTTTAACGCAGRACTAGGAAATCAGACTGAACTGGGAAGTCCCAAGAGTTTTATCATCAGCTTCAGGGCATGACTCCACCTATATTAATTATGTCATCAGTCGGGAGGGGGTCTCTACCATTTTGGTCAAAGCCATGYCCATAAACAATTAAAAACCTATCCTAATGACTTTAAAAACACAAATATGTGTTGTCTTTGTTACCAGGCATGTACCTATTAATATAGAATCATCAAGTTAATTATAAATCACATTTATCAGTCATTACAGTTCTATCATACAACAAACTATACTATGTGTAGTGTAATTACAATCAGTGTATTACATAAACCCCAATAATTTCTTTATATTAACAGCTTGATGCTTTTATTTTGAAGGTGAATCTTTCCTGAAAGGTCCTAGCTTATTTTATCAGAAGGTTTCTAACCATTAGCAGTTAATAACCATGTGTTTATTGCGATGTAATTATCACGCAGCTCTAATCTCATTTACATCATGTCCTAAATCTTTTTTTTTTCTCCAGGTAAACAGTTTTATCACAAACACAACAAACCAATTTGACTGTTAGAACTTCGTTAGCTGTGTGCAGAAAGTGTGCAGCATCTTTATAAATGACAAATTTAAATAAAAGAATCTAAAAACAGCCATCTATTTTAAAAACAAATACTCTAGTTTATTGTTCATGTGTTTGTATCCAAAATCCCAGATTAACATTTCAAGCTGCGGTTAACGTCAGATGTGGGCCGATACAAAGACCTCAGAGCTTTTACAGTTCATCTGCCAACAAGCAGCCTCCCTGCCTGCACGCACGCATGCATTTCTCATGAAAACATATTGTACGTGGAATAATCAGCGTGCTTATTTACCATGCAAACAGCATGAGGCTCCGTATGGGAATATGAACGCCGCGGCAAATTAGCATTTTTAACGGCTACTTCAGCGCGCGCCGTCACACACGCATCCGAGCCGATGCGTGCGCACGTACACACGCACGCTGGGAGCCTGCGATCCAGCAACCCGCCGCGTTGGTTTTACTCCTCGTGCAGCTCGGAAACCAACTTGTAGCTTCGCTCACGTCGTTCTGTCGCGAGCACAAAGGATGTTTCGACACACACATTTTCAACATCAAAAGCGGAGCGACTCCCTCGTGCTCGAGCTTCCTGTGAATAAAGAAATCTCAGCGGTAACAGCGTGGACATTTTTACACGTCTCTCTGTGAGAGACAGCTGACAGAAAAGAGCATTTCTGGTTTTTACTTTCTCTTAAAACAGGAAACAGTTGACTTGATTTAAAAGAAAAGAGTTATTCCGTCTGTGTGGTCATGTCTGTTAGCAAAAACAACTCATGAAGCATCGAATAAATTAATTAAATGATTGGATGAAGATCAACAGCTCAACGTTTTGGAGTCAACTCAGTTCATCTGACCATWAAAACCAAATATTGGTTAAAATTCAGTGAATTTTGCTCAGAATCCGGTGTTTCTACACATTRGTGTGATGAAATGACAACAGTCGAAGCATAAATGAACCATTTTATCACACAAAAATGGTTCATTTATGCTTCGACTGTTGTCATTGTAACTCGGGTTCAAACCAAAATTGCAAAGTTCTGCCACAAAAATACTAAACTAGCCCATAAAAGAGTGACACATTGTTAATCATCAGCATTAAGTGTTGTTAGTCACCGTCAGTCACCACACACACACACACACACACACCAGGAAAACATGTCTGCAAAGAATGTAGTTCAACAGATTATACTTTGACAAATTGTGAATTCAAATGCGAAAATTATTTGTAACACGCACGAGTTTGTATCTCTGCCCTTGTTGGGACCGTTAAAAAATGGAGTTTCACCATATTAGGACCGGAACAGTCTTTGGTCTCCATATGAACCACTGGTCCTGACAAGTTAGGTGTGTATACTAGATCTCTCTCTCTCTCTCTCTCTCACACACACACACACACACACACACACACACACACACACA
>NW_013952544.1:150639-165891 GCF_001266775.1 Austrofundulus limnaeus
ATATATATATATATATACTGTATAACAAACTGTGACTGGCACTTTTTAAAGGGGTGACATTAAGCATAAGTAGGCTTTTTTCAGCTTTGTATCCTATAATGTCATTCCTTCATCAAAAACACACCCAGAGTGTTGCTTTGACTCATTCATGCATGTTGGAGCTACATAGATACTTGCTGGTACAAAGCTCCGCCCATTTTTACCCAAAGTTCCTCCCTGGAGATCAGTCTGCAGCCAAGCAGAGCACCCTTCCACTAGAGCATTGTTTGAAAAAGTGCTGAAGTGGGAGTGTTTGAAATGGTAGGATGTTCTTAAAGAGACAGAGGCCAATTTCAAGGAGTTTAGTCACATCAGTAAGAAGAAATGTGTCCAAATTCGAAGACACCTCTGATGTGGCCGACAAATGCGCTCTCCTTTTCCCCCCATTTGAGGAACAGGTCCAGTGGATCCTTTTTGGCCCACCATATCCCATAATGCATTGCGGGCCGACAGCAGATTTTTTTCCCCTGCTCATAATGGTGGATGAAGCAGGAGAAAGGAATACAGTTTTAAATAAAAACCTGGTGGTTTAAAATCTGTTTCAAGCGATTGTGTTGTTAATGCTTCCATCATTTGTTTTTAATATTATTCTGGTCAGAAACCAAACGAGCTGGACGTACGGAGGGTCCTTTAGTTCTTCACATACTGCCTTTAAGCTTATTTTGTTGTTTTATGATATTTATAACACCAATATATGATATTTTGCTAATTTAATCTATATTTTCTTCTGTTAGCATAGTCATATTTGCTAGCAACAGGAGCTACGCCGGGGTAAGGATGGGAATAAAGCAGACTAGACCGTCCAAATTCACAGCCACTTTCGTCCGGTCTTCACGGTCGACCAAAGACCCGGCCCACCTAGACCGGGTAGGCCAGGCCTTTCAAAGGACCCAGCCCCTGAATTTGGACACAGCCTATAACACACATGCCTCTTTTTCACACCAATCTTTCTCATTTAAGTGTTTGAAAAAGTCTTTAAAAAAAGACAAACAGAACAATAATAAGTGTATTTGTGCAATAAAATCCTCTTCAAGTCAAAACGCTGGGTTTAGTAACTCTGCTGTTTGGCAGCTGCGTCTGAGTCTGAAATAACTTTATTTCACTGAACTTTCACTGAATCGAATCAATTAAAAAGAAACACGGACTGAATAAAAATTGTGAATCAGCTTCTGACTAAATGAACCCTGAGCTATTCAATGCCATGCTGTTGCTTTCTGAATGAATCTTTTTTCCTCTCATTCAAAGTTTGAATCACATTCTGTCTGAGTTACGCAGGTGAATACTGAAAAGAATATGTGCAAGGTTTCTACTTGACCTTCAACACGCACAAACTGTTAAAAGTTATTCATGTTTAAAAAAAAAGGCCAAAAACATAATTTTGAAAGCATAAATTCAGACGTCCTTGGCTTTTTCAGCAGAAAGGATTTGAAATGTTGCTGCATTATTTTCAGAAGTGATAAAGTTACTAAAAACAGCAACAACTTTGTTTCAATAAAAGCATCTTTAACCCACTTGAAACTGGTGTTTTAGTTGATGCCTAATGTTCATTCAGATTTTACTTGACTTTGAGTCGTTCATCTTTTCGATTCTCCAGAGGTTTTGCAGCTTGTGACTCAAAAAAGCTGAAGATGTAAAAAAAGTTACATAAAAATTTAAATACTTGGATAAAATTTAGAATTCAAGAAGGAAACAGTATTCTTGAAAAGAAGAAGAAAATGGAGCCTTTTTTGAATGATGGGTTAAAAGAACTGGCCCGTTCCAGGTGAGCAAAGCAGCACCAGGTGGGATCGGCAGAATCCCACGCCCATTACGGTTTAAAGCCAGAGTTTTAAAAGAGCCATTCTTGTTCTTCCACATGAATCCGTGCGAGGTCCCCGAGTCTCTTCTCTCTCTCCAGACATCAAAGCTGGAGCTGCTGGGAAGATTGTCTCAACATGCTCTGTTTTCCATCAGAGTAAATCAAAGAGCTGCCACTTTAAGCTGGGAGAAAACTGCTCTTCTAATGCACCAGACGTATACATCATGGTTCAGTCTGTCAGCTGGGACTGTTTGATTTTAATGTCAGGAGAAAAGCCTCTTCTTGTAATGTTCGACCCGCCCCAAAGAATACAGAAACATTAGAAAATGATTAAAATTTTAGATTTTGTGTGAACACATTTTGTATTTAGATGTGAAGCATTTTATTTGTATTTTTTAAATACATTTTGGTTCTAAAGGCTCAGAATTTGCCTAATAGTTYAATTATTTGCTTGAATTTCCTTCATGTTTTATTCAGAGACGGGATAAAAGGAGCCGTTTGTTTCACAGTGCTGTTCAAAAGAACCGTTCAATTTTGAACGAGTTGCATCATCACATAGGGAAATACGTCGTCACGTTGCCGTACATGATGACGTCATATGTGGGTGGAACCATGGGTTTTGTCAAGTGGAAACCCCACCCTATGTACTCCACCGCTCTGCTTGTTTTTCGTGAAAAAGCAAAGTGGCAGCGATTTAAGGATGAACAAATAAAGAATGAAGAATTAAGAAAACAAAACTACAAACAGCTCTTTGCTGCCCGTGACTTGGCTCCCATCATTTGTTGTAAAGAGTCGTTCAAAAGATTTGTGTTTGCGATTTGCTACTGCATACTCTTGCTACTTGTTGTTTCAAGCTACTATTTTGCGTCTTCYGTTAAACTTTGCAACTTTCGTCTTAACTAGCATTTTTATTACTTTTACAAATGTTTTACTACTTTTATCTTTGAGCTAGCATWTCTTAGCTTGCTCCTTTTTAGCATGTAGCTATTTGTTTTTTTAGCTTTAGCCACTCAGTGTTAGCTTTTTTAGCTAATTTCAGCAAAAACCCTGCATTCACAGTCTTTTTTCTTYTTGTAGTCATCAAACAAAGTCAGTTTTAATAGAAACAATACATTTTTCTGGCYTGAATACCAAGAAMAAGATATTTTCACCRGCTTCYGATGTTATCATCCATTAAATGGACATTATTAGCTGTTATCAGTCCCATAGAATGGCTTCAGACTGTCAGKTGGTTAGTATGAGGCATAAAACCACTCAGGTTAGTTTTAGAGAAAATAACATGGGCTACGATAAAGTAGACTGGACTCCGGTGGTAGCAGATTGTTGCATTACAACGTATATGGCACTGGTAACCCACTAGGGGGCACTGTCGMGACAGTCTGAAGCCATTCTATGGGACTGATAACCGCTAATAARGTCCATTTAWTGGACTGATAACATCCGAACCAGCTGGATATTTTACACCCCTGATAATGACTATGCATCCTTTGGTGTCCCAGTAAAGAATGCTGAGTCATTACGAGGACAGCATCCTTTAGTGTCCCAGTAAAGAATGCTGAGTCATTACGAGGAGAGCATCCTTTAATGCCCCAGGAAATGAATGAAGGTAATCCAGCCCTCCTAACATCATTAATACATTGGCATACATGTCAAGTTGTAGGGATTGTCCGTAAGTTATAAGGATTTTATGTCATTTTGCAGGTATACGGATCTATAGAGTAATGTGACAGATTTTTTAAAAACCTCATTTTCAAATTTATCTAACATGTCAGAGCCTGTAGGATGATAAAAAAAACAATAAATAACATCAGAAAACCATCTTCCAACCTGTTCTGCCGKTAGAAATAAGTTCTGAACTTTTTCTGCTCTCCTTTCCTCCTGTGACAGATTTTTAAGGCTCTCTATGCAGGTAAACGTCCAAAGCGGTTGACATGTATGCATTGGTGCATTTCCTGTTTTGGTGTAGCTGACTCATTTCAGCTTCAGAAACTGTTAGGACTCCTGATCATCACCTGAACAATAAAAACTAAAAAAAAAAAACCCTAAAATAAATAAAGTGTTTCTGTTTATAGTTGTCATCTGAGGGGAAAATTGAAACTCATTTGTTAGTGGGGAAATTCCCTCGTCCACCCCCTACATGTAACACAAAATTCCCCTTGAGGTTAACACAAAAATAATAGAGAGAAACACCTGAAGGAAAAAATAGATTGCGTTTGGAAAATGTAAATCCCTCACACATTTATGTAAAACTTTTAACTGCATGGTTAATTTTCTTACATTTTACACAGGAAGATAATATGCAGATTAAATACTGACATATTTCATGATACCTCAGTTAGGATTAAAAGTCGATTATAGGGATTATAAACAAATTAACAAACTTGTGTAGATTTATCTGTTTTTTATTTATTTTCAGTAGATATTTAATGTCTTAGAAATGTCACAGATTAAAACTAATTTTCACCAAAGCATCTCTTTCAATAAACTTAGTTTGAAATTTAACATTGAAACACTTGAAAATAATTCACTTTATGTCTTCACTTTCGCTTCTTTGTCCAGTTTTTGTTAAATTATTGCAAAAGCAAATCTAAATTCCTACAGCTACATTGAACTTTTTTATGTAATACAACCAGCAGCCATTTTTGGAAACACAGTTGCAGAAATATAGATATTTTCTCAGACGTCAAGTACACGTTTGGCAACGAAAACGTGGACCAAAGATGAGCCTGGAGCCAAACCTTAACCCGCTCTCTGCTGCCAGATCGAGCCATCGCTGCCGATCGATCAAAGTGGCACCAAATTAAACCGAGCAAAAAATAAAAAAATTAAATAAATAAAAACGACGCAGAAGGAAACGTGGCTTCTTCCGCCCTCGTGCCAAGTGTGTGGGCATCTGTTTTCCACGCTGTGATCGCATGTGTGTGTGTGTGTTTYTGTGCCGTTTTGGATTTGTACGAGCGCGAGTGGGCGGAAAGGTGGAGTTGGAGCGGAAGAGAGCGATGAAAAAAAAACCTGCAGGCAGAGAAAGAACAGGACGATCTGACAGCTCAGTTTGAGGCCTGGATGCTCGGGCCTGTGGTGGGCTTTGAGACAGCTCTGTTAGCATGCATGCTAACAGAGCGTGTGCGTCTCCACTGAGCCTGAGTGATGTCCTTTTGCAGTGCGTCAGCTCCACAGGGGGAACACCACCTGCTAACTCTTTTAAGCGTCCATTGTGTTTATGTGCATCTGCCTGCATGTGCACAGATGTTCATCAGTCCTCTGTGTTAGAATAAACTTGTCAGTGCACGGAGGCAGCAAAAACAAAAAGCTCTGCAGATTCTTCATGTGTTCACCCCATCCCACAAGGCAAAAAAGGTATGTATATTCAGCGTATTGACTCCTGTGTAATTTCATCTTGGCTCTTGTTCTGATTCATGWGTTCAGATATTTTATCATTCTGTGGGAAGTGAAGCAAACTTGACAAGATAAAATGAACTGGGGCTCTCATCCATCATACCCGATGACACACAACTATCTAGTCCGTTTGCTGACAATGGCCCATTTTTCACAACAGCACACTTCATTTTGCAGAAACCCCAGCGTGTGTCATTTTTCAACATTTTCCACTCTGCCCTAAAGCAATTTTTCTAACTCACTGAAGGCACAAAACAGAACTGTATTTGCCCCTGGTGTTTGATATTTTCTTTTACACACATACTTGAAAACTACCATCTTCATTCCTCTTCAGCCGTGCTTCTTATTAAAAAAAGACGTCTCGTTTTATTACCAACGACAACCTTCAGATATACAACATCTGTATCAAACCATCTTCAGAGAARGGAGCTCACACTTTAATTGATTGGATATGAATCCTGAATAGGCCGATGATCACCAATCAGCAGAGCACTTGGGATGCATTTCAGAGAGCTCTGCCTCTGATATGTGTGGGATTGCTTTCAAGGAGACCCTCTGAGAGCAGCTTTTTTTTTCTGGTTCAGTCGGATTGGACCTGATAAAAGTGCAAGTGAAAGATGTTGATGGGGTTGAGAGGAGTGAGAGCTGAAGGCAAAGATGAAAGAAATGTGAACCAAGAGAAGGATGCGATTACAAAAGCATTACTATGAAAGATAATGGAATTAGTGAGAGATGTGCACGGACGTGTGCCGTTTGGAGACAGGCCATGTCCACCAAGCAGGGAAAATAAAAGATGAAAACAACTTTTGAACACTGAATGTGTTTAATTTCTCAACTTTTCCTCCAATAAAGTTACAGCAGATACTGGATTGGAATTTAATGCATTTTCAGTGAAGATAACTGTGACATTTCTTGGGAACAGAGTGTGCTGTCAGATTGTCCAAGAAAAACAAAATAACAGAAGAGGCACCCTCTGATTTCACCTTGTTCCTTCCCTCCCACTTACCAGGCAATTATTGTCCAAGCCAGGGTTACTTTGACTTCAGTCAAAAAAGAAAAAAAAAAAGAAAAAAAAAACTGCACTTTTTTTCTCTCGTCTTATCACATGGCTTACATTTTATTCCTTTCCAGGGTTTTCAGAGAAGACAGAAGAAACTCTGGTTTCTGATTTTTGCATTTGTTGAAACTACTATAAAAATAGCATTTAGCAAACAAGTAATTGCTTCTAGTTTCATTTTACTCATATCAAAGTATAAAGCACGGAATGAGGGCCAAAATTAAGACTGTTGCACAATCAGTGGTTGCTACATCCTTGTAGCAGGAGGCTATGTTTATTCCTAAGCTAGCTATTGATCTGATTAATGATAGGACGGTACTGGTAGCTGAGAGGCTGGCACTGGAAATAAAAAGGAGACTATTCATTTGAGTTAGCATTGGAGAGGCTAGTGACAAGCATGGATAAGCTGGCATTAGCATTGGAGAGGCTAGTGACTAGCATGGATAAGGTGGCGTTAGCGTTGGAGAAGCAATAGCTGGCTTAGGAAATAACACTATATTGCCAAAAGTATTTGCTCACCCATCCAAATGACTGTGCACCAGTGCACAAAGCAAGGTCCGAAAAGACATGGATGACAGTCTGGTGTGGATGAACCTGCACAGAGTCCTGACCTCAACCCGATAGAACACCTTTGGGATGAATTAGAGCAGAGACTGAGAGCCAGGTCTTTTTGTCCAAATTATGTGACCTCACAAACACGCTTCTGGAAGAATGGTCAAAAATTCCCATACACACACTCCTAAACCTGGACAGCCTTCCCAGAAGAGTTGAAGATGTTCTTGCTGCAAAGCATGAAACAACATCATATTGAACTCTATGGATTAGGAATGGGATGTAATTTAAGCTGATATGTGAGTTAAGGCAGGTGAGCGAATACTTTRGGCAATATTGTGTATATAGCCTCCTGCTACAAGGATGTAGCAACCGCTGGTTGCGCAATAGTCTTAATTTTGGRCTTCATACCATGCCATAAAAATATCTGCATGACATGCTTTTGTTCAGGATTTGTTCATTTAAGATGAAATGTTGAGTCGATTGGTTGCAAACTGGTGTGACTGTGTGTTTRCGCAGCTCGTACTGTATGTGATTTGTGTTCCTGTACATGAGAAGTATCATAACTGAGACCTTTAGGATCACATGGCATTTTATGTGTGGAATTAAACCTGGCGACTGTGACTGATTGGCTGAGCATCAGACTGGAAACTTGACCGGCATTAAATGAATATGTGCCATTTGATCTGTGCTGTAACACTTATTACTGCGCGCACACACGCAGGCATGCACGGAGCAGTTTTTCTTACTCTAAGTGTGTGTGATCTGTTAAACGAGGCCATTAAAGCCGAATGAAATCCATGTCAGAATGGAAAATATCATCAATAACAGCAGATAGACTTGGGTGTGGCACTCTGCTTGTGTGTGTGCAGCAGGGAATGGCTCATCTCTGCTCTGAGAGTACGCCCGCTCAGCYGTTTGCACCTTCCCCAACCTTCAGGCGTGGCTGGACAATAAATCACACGGCTAACAGAGCGAAAAGCCCTGTCGGCTGAGAAAATATGGCCTTTTATGAATACATATGGAAAGAGCGGGCGCATCTTTGGCACCTCGCCGTCTCCTGTCTGCGCGCCCTGACATGATTGAAGATTGAGGGATTTTTGTGACAGTGATGGTGGCACTCTCACTGCTTGAGAGTAGATCAGCATTTAGAGTGCAGACATATACACTTGARATGCATGAATTGGAGATGGTGTGTGTGTGACACAGAGAAGGACTGGAGTCACACACGCTGCAGCTCAAACYCAAAGCGGTGGATGCCAGGTAGCCAATCACAGCAGGACAGGACGAAGTGAAACAGCTGACCCCGTCAGACCACGACACACACCTCACCCCCACCGCATTGCAGTGTTGAAGCTGCTTCACCCAGGCTGTGTCCAAACTCAGGGTACCCGGTCTAGGTGGGCTGGATCCTTGATAGACCGTGAAGACTGGAAAAAAGTGGCTGTGAATTTGGATGGTCTAGCCTTCAGCTTTATTCCCACCCTTACCCCAACATATGTCCTGTCATCTAGCATCCATGATGATGCTAAACAGAAGTAAAAGCATATCAAAATTAGCAAAATATCAATATATTACTATCATAAATATCACAAAAGAACAAAATTAGCTTAAAGGTAATATTTGAAGAACTGTGGGACCCGTCGCAGGTGCACATTTATTTCACTTTACCAGCTCGTTTGACAAAAGTATAAAAAAAACAACATGTCTATACAAATGATAAAGGCAACACAACCATTTAGAACTTTTAATTTTTATACCACCAGATTTTTATTTAAAAATGTACTCCTTTCTTTCGCGTCGTCCACCTTTACGAGCAAGAAGTAAGTAAGTAAAGTTTTATTTATACGTATAGTGCCTTTCATAGAAATAAAGTCACAAGGTGCTGTACATTCAGGGAAAGGGGAGGGGGCAGTTAAGAAACACCCATTCAAGAAGACATACAAGGCAAACATGGGGGGACAGGTGAAACCGGTCATGCAGCAKACACAGRTGCGCTACCTTTAACAACAGAAAAACTAAAACCCACACAAGGGAAGGTGAAGAAAAAACAAAACATCATATTATATCAACAATGTGAACACACTATGGTGTTTATAAAAGAAAACCTCCGGTCGGCCCGTAATGCGTCTTGGGATAGGATGGGCCGAGATGGATCCATCCCTCAAATCAGGGCAAAATGAGGACGCATTTGTCGGCCGCGCTGGAGGAGTCTTCAGATTCYGACAGCCTCTGGCGCTGCGTTGTGACGAAAACGTACAACGAATTCTACCTTCGGAGGACGCAGCCCCTGAATTTGGACACAGCCACTGTCCTCACATTACAGTTGAGATGCTTTTCTATGCCATGCCAAAATGGATCAATAAAAAGACTAAACCAACATGTTCAAAACTCGCAAATGTGCACAAATCTTGTGCAATCAGTTAGTTTTTAAAGTATGTTTTAGATCTGTCTCAGCCACTATCGTGCTCAGTAATTGTAAATGATAAATTATAGGGTCAGCAAGCCGTAGAAGAAGCCATCTTTGATTCAATGTACCGGTCTGTCGTGGTGAAGCAAGCGAGAAGGCGAAGCTCTCTGTTTACCAGTCGGTCTACGTTCAGTTGGTCACGAGCTTTGMGTAGTGACTGAAAGAATTAGATCGCTGACACAAGCGGCTGAAATGAGTTTCCTCCACAGGGTGTCTGGGCTCTACCTTAGAGATAGGCTGAGAAGCTCAGTCATCCAGGAGGGACTCAGAGTAGAGCCGCTGCTCCTCCACATCGAGAGGAGCCAGTTGAGGTGGTTCATCTGGTTAGGATGCCTCCTGGACMCCTCCCCGGTGAGGTGTCCTGGACACGTCCCACTGGAAGGAGGCCCAGAGGAAGACCCAGGACACGCTGGTGGGACTGTTTCTCAGCTGGCCTGGGAACACCTTGGGATTCCCCCAGCGGAGCTGGTCCAAGGGGCTGGAGAGAGGGAGGTCTGGGTCTCTCTGCTTAGACTGCAGCCTCCGAGACCCGACTTCGGATAAGCGGAAGAAAACGGACGGACAAACATTCAGTAATTACTTTCTGAAAGTTACAGTCACTCATTCAGTGTTTTGTTATATATTTTGCTAACAAACACAAGACAGACTTTATATCCCACATTTTTCTCATGCACCAGTGAGACAGTTTTATTTCAAGTTCCACATCATCCGATTTACTGACGCTCTTCTCCACCCTTACATCTCAAATCAATTTTTCCCTCTAAGTTTTTGTCTTTTCCCTCATCTCCTTTTTGCCTTTTCTTTGTTATTGCTTCATATCTCCCAAATCCCTGGATTGATTTCCTATTTTACTATGTCTGTGCTTTTCTTCCCATGCCCTCCCCCCATTTTCATTCTTATTTCCATCTCCCTTTGTATTTATTATTTCCATTTCCAGTAATTTTTTTCCTTTTGATGTGAAGCCTTTTTTGTAAGGCTTTCAGCATCAATGAAACAATAATCTACCCATGCCTTATTCACTCCTTAAAACCCTTTTTCACAGCTCCTTTGTTTCTCCAGTGTCACTCTTTTCCACTTTTATCCACCTTCCCTGTCTGACTTCAACATCTTGACTTAAAACGCTGTCATTATCGTCAGCCCCCCCACATTTAACCCCGCCCCTCTGGGGGAAGATGTATCTCAGTCGCCATGGTGACGACTCAAACACTGCTGCACTTTCTGCTACTTGAAATCAGTCCAACATACCAACAACTGTTGATCCTCTTCACCCCGATTTTCCCTCCTTCAGCACTCTCCCATCTTTCTCTTTTGCTCTTTCCTTTTTTTCTTGACTTTCCTGTCTTTCATCACTTCTCCAGCCTTTTAGCATCAGTCACATTTTTTGTGTGAAGAAAACCAGCCAATAAATATAAAACTCGTTTGTTTTTTACACTGTTCCATCAAACTATCCTTCCATTCGTCCTTCCATCCTTCCATCCATCCATCCAGCTTCAATTCATCCATCCATCCATCTATCCTTCCTTCCTTCCATCCATCTTCCATCTATTCATCCATCTATCCTTATTCCATCCATCTATCCGTATTCCGTCCATCCATCCGTCCTTCAATCCTTCAATCCTACATCCATCCATCTTTCTTCCATCCATCTATCCTTCCACCCATCTATCCATCCACCCAGCCATCCATCCATGCACCCATCCATCCATCCATCCATCCACCCATCAATCCTTCCATACATCCATCAATTCTTCCATCCATCCATCAAACCATCCATCCATCCATCAAACCATCCATCCATCCATCAAACCATCCATCCATCTTTCAATCATCCATCCATCCATCCATCCATCCTTCTTCTATCCATCCACCCATCCATCTTTCAATCATCCATCCATCCATCATCCATCCATCCTTCTTCCATCCATCCACCCATCCATCATCCATCCATCCATCCATCCATCCATCCTTCTTCCATCCATCCACCCATCCATCTTTCAATCATCCATCCATCCATCCATCCATCCATCCATCCATCCTTCTTCCATCCATCCACCCATCCATCATCCATCCATCCATCCATCCATCCATCCATCCTTCTTCCATCCATCCACCCATCCATCTTTCAATCATCCATCCATCCATCCATCCACCTCTTCCTCAGGCATTCCCAGGCCAGCTGACAGACATCACCCCTGCACGTGATAAGCCACAGCCTGACTATTTGTGATATCAGTGATTCCCCTTCCTGCAGTCATTCGCAGTAAAAACACCAAAAAGATTTTCTCTGTTGAGACCTCAGGGTTCTGATGTTCTTATGTTCCAGGAAAAATGTTGTGGATTTGATAATAAAGCTGTGGTGTAGTGATCATTTTTCCCCTCATAAAGTTTACTTGAATGCAATTTTTTTCTACATTTAATCAAATCAGCTCATTTGCTGGTCTGGGATACTTTGTCATGGTTATAAATAGTATTTATGAAGTGGAATGAGGGGGATTTAACAGGAAAAGGGCAGTTTTTAATCCTTCTTATGAAACTTTGTTTTTTTATAGTTAATAGTGCAATCCAAACAAATTTCCTGTTTAATTGTAGTATTTTATTTAAGTTTTATAGTAAAAGTGTGCACCTTTTTGTTTTGAACTCAACCTTTTATTTCTTTTTGCAGTACTGCCAGCAGGATTGATGTGCTGTTAGAAAATGCAGCATCTTTATTAGGTTCTTATCCTAACCAAGGAGTTGATGATTTATATGTTTCTCCGGGGATTTAAACCTTTGTGTGTGAGCACATGCATCATCACATGATACACAGAGAAAACACACGTGCAACAAAATAAAARATACTTAAATAAAAATAATAGTAATAAAATAGGAAATAACGCCAAACAGTTGCTTGCATAAAAATAAAAAAAAGTGGTAAAAGTGAAGGAAATTAATAAATATGATAAATAACCTCTAAAACAGAGGAGCCCAAAGTGATTTGGGCCACCAACATTTGCCAAAGTTACAAGGTTGTAACCTATTATCCTATGTAGAAACACAGTGTTTCCACTGGTCAAATGACTGTATAAAAGGGCTGTAGTGAAGGTAGTTTTCATTCATGGTGCTGACATCTTTGATTTAATAGGGTTAAACGTGAAACAAGAAATGACAACAAGACAAGGGCAACTGCACAGCTTAATCGTTAAAAAATAAAGGACTTTACTTAAAAAGTATTTGTATTTCATGTATTATATAACTGCATTTGGCCCGCAGCCATGGATAGATTTTCATTTTGGCCCCCTTGGGGAAAATGTTTGGGCACCCCTGCTCTAAAATAAAGCTCACAGACTAAAATAAACAAGTAATAAGGTATTTAATATTGTTAACAACGAAACAAAGCACAGCTTGATCCTGTGCAGGTTCTTTAGTGTATGCAGGGCTGTATGAATGTAGAAACAGGTGTAAAATGAGAAGAGTTTGGTTCCAGCATCAACCTGTGAACAGAAAAGTATCACTTTGTCAAAATGCAGTTAAATGAAAGAGATGGATGCAAAAGGAAACAGAGGAAAGTCTCCATGAGCACAGGGTGAATCTGGGCAGGTATGGAGATAGATGTGTGCGTGTGTGTGTTGGTGTCTGTGTGTTTGTGTTTGTGGGCTGTGCTTGAGCAGCTCTTCTTTAGTCTTATCTACCTCGCACAGGCAGAATTTTCTGCTTCTTTCTAGTTCTCACTACAAGCCTGTGTACACACACAGGACGGTGCTTATCTGTTCAGCCACTCAGCTGGAGGGTTCCCTATCACATGCCCCGACACAATCCAGAAGAAAATACCACACCGCTGCCTGCAGCGTTGTGTTTTTCTTGATGCACGGACAATCTGAACTCAGCCAGATGTTACAGTTAAGAGAGTTTTGCAGAATTCAGCATCATGACTTTCAACTAGGGTTGGGCAATATTGGCAAAAAAATAATCACGATTAATTGTGGTATTTAGCCGATAACGATTAATTTGACAATTAATCCCCTGGAGTTCCTGGACACCCTCATGTCGTAGTCACATGACCAATTAAGTGGGAAAGATTTGCTCTTCATACAAACCTGTTCCAAATTGTGTCAAAATTACAGACTTCAGGCTATATATCAAATTTTAYATTTTGTTGATAGATAAATAAATTACACAACTTTTAAAAAGTTTTTTCATCATATTTGAAGTGGAGAGGAGCACCGAGTGGACTGAAATCTCCAGTCCGTCTGCCTGGTTGCATAAATCGTATTAATCGTCAAGTGCCAAAAAATAAATCGATTAATGTTTTTCTGATGATTAATTGCACACGATACGATTATGCCCAACCCTACTTTCAACTGGAATGTGCTGCTCTGACCAGAGGTGCCAAAGGGCAACATTCAATTGGTGATTATAGAACTTTGTTCAACTAGATACTACAGAGGTAGCATATATGACCCCCACATGTACGCAAAGCACCAACGCACCAGAACAGATTTATTGTTTTGGGTGGGGGTTGGGGAGGGGTTCCGTGCTATGGTTGACCAAAAACCTTGAAATTTTTTTAAATAGATTCAAAAAATAAACAGTATAAAAACAATACGAACCCTGTTTCATGTGCGGGAGTCATATAATTAATAATGATAAATAAAAAATAGAAAATGCAAAAATTTTAGGTGCAAGGTCATTTTGTAAAGAGAAACAAACCCTCAGGTACAGAACTGGAGTTAATTATATAAAGCTTTACAAAACTTGGCAAAAAAATTCGACTTCTAAAGTTTTAAACTGGAAAAGATAAATATGATAGGGCTGATATTAGTGAACCTTAACATCTGACGTTATTTTAAATCCTGTTGATGACAATATCAGCTCTGACAAACCCTAAATCTATACACATCTTTTTTTATTAATAAGTAAGTAAAGTTTTATTTATAAAGCACCTTTCATTGAAATATAATCACAAAGTGCTGTACAATCATTAATGTGAAAATAGCGGAAGGACAAAATAAAACACAATAAAACATAAAGAACATAATGAAACATCAAAACAAGAAGAATAAATTCTAAATTGTAACTCAGACACTGGTGTGAGCATGTAAAACTGTACAAATCATAGTAAGAAAAATAGTTGAATTAAAAAAAAGGGGATGAGATTTGTGCCATATTTACAATAATACAAAAACAGAGAGGGGGGTGGATTATGTTGTATGTTCAATAATACAAAAACACATGGTTGGTGAGCAGTCACTAAAGGGGTAAGGTGCCATTAGTGGTGAACGGTTGGCTAAAAGCTTGAGTAAATAAGCAGGTTTTTAGGTGTTTCTTAAAAGACACAATTCAATTTATTCTTCTATCAACGTTTCCAACAATGTGCTTCACCCTATCATATATGCATAAAACTCATTTTACTCCTTGGTCTTTCACTCTGGTAGAGTTTGAGATTATTTTTAAGCCAAGGTTTTAAATGTTGTATTTCTCTATTCTAAATTGATATTATTTTTATTATTAGCGTATTTATGTTGATTTGTTTTGTTCATCTATTTGGCTGAACTGTGAAGCACTTCGGTCGACTTGACATCATCTAAATCAGCTGGACATTTGTCTCTATATTCTTGCAAATTAAATCAAAAAAGCATCATGGAGAGCTTGTAAAGTGCACACAAAATGGTCCTTAGGTGGGAGGGGACTGATTTTAAACATTTAACTGATTAATAGGGCTATGTATTGGCAAGAATTTGGCGATAAGATACATATCATGACAGAGGGGTCACGATATGATATATCCCGATGTATTGCGATACTATAAGCAAGGCGATATATTGAGATTTTTTGGTCCAAAAACTCTGTTAAATAAAAACCTCTTACTGGGGAAAAAATGAGAAAACCAAAATTCATCATCTCAGAAAATTCTAATATCACATAGACATACTTTTGATACATTTAGCTGTGTTCTACTTTGTA
>NW_013952544.1:170128-172651 GCF_001266775.1 Austrofundulus limnaeus
TGATAATACTCTATATTAAATATGTATTTCAGAAAATGCAGCCTATTTGAAATAAGTATATTATTTTTTCACCTGGGTAAACAATCTTATCAGATTAAGCTCCTGTRAAAGTCGTATCAGCAACAAGGAGAGAAAAAAAATTAAACCTGAAAGCTTTACTGTTTTCCAAGCAACACGACTGTGTGTGTTTGTGTGTGTATYTGTGTAGATTTGTGTGGGACAGACCACAGTTYGCGCTCAGCTGGCTTTGACGTGTCCAGACAAACGTTCAGCTGTTCCTTGATGCTCTCATTGCCTTTATGTCAAAACACCTGAAACAACAAATGACGCCACCAGCAGCTGCCCTGTGTTGAACCCACTCTGCTATTTGTGCACACGACCCAACACAATCCCATTGTGTGTCAGTCTTATAAAAGRGGCTCTGTACCTCATAAATCCATGTTAAAGATGAGAAACTGTGAGGTTGTAAAACTGTGTGAATGCTGATCCACAATTCACAAACAAGGTAAAAACTGCAGAAGGGTTACGATTTGAGTGGATTCTGTTGAACCAACAGCTGAATTTGTGTTGCATTCCTTTGGTTTAGAAAAAGGTAACGTGACGCTGGGTTCTGTCTTGATGCACTGAGTGAGTGGATTAAAGCAGATTAGCTGGACGGTGGTCATCATTTTGTACGTGTGCAGTTTGGGGGGGTGTCCTGGTTACAGTGGCCCTGGCTGACTGCACGACACACACCGTTACCTGATCTCCCTCTGCCTGTCTATATATAGACCTGCCCCATCAGCTTGTTAAGCAGGTTAAAAATAGATCTGTTCCATGTTGTCACATCAAGGAGCGCCCCCCACCACCACCACCACCACCAACAGACAAAAACACTTTTTGTGAATTTAGTCCAGTCCCTTTTACACTTAAACTCCTTTGTTAGTTAGAGGCACTGGACTTTGACAATTCATGTGAAAACCTTTTCTCTAAATGTTCCAGCAACAGCGTCACTGAGTCGTAACCTGACACCTGGTCCATTAGCATGATGAGGTTTCAAAGGAACACATGAGGTTTGCTTTCATTCCTGTATTTGTCCTGCTTTCCTTTAAACCCCACTTWTTCTTTCATTTATATTTGCCCGCACGTTTGTCCGTTAGCAAAATATGAAACATGAATCACTGTCCAACATGTCCAACACCTCTATCAAGACTTGTCCAACACATTCAGTGTGTCCAACAAAACATGTCCAATATGTGAAACACGTTCATTGGAAGCCAACATGTCAAACATGTACAACTTATTTAACATGCCCAACACATCCAACATGTCAAACATGTACAACTTATTTAACATGCCCGACACATCCAACATGTCAAACATGTCCAACATATGAAACATGTCCAACATATGAAACATGTCCAACATATGAAACATGTCCAACATATGAAACATGTCCAACATATGAAACATGTCCAACACATCCAATATATCCAACATGTGAAATGTGTCCAACACAGCCAACATGCCAAGTATGTCCACTACATCCAAAATGTCACATGTCCAACACATGAAACATGTCCAACTCATCTAACATGTCCAACATATCCAGCATGTGAAATATGTCCAACCCATCCAACATGTCCAACATGTCAAACATGTCCAACATATGAAATTTGTAAAACACATCCAACGTATCCAACATGTGAAACATGTTCAGTGGAATGCAACATTTCTAACATATAAAATGTTTCCAAAACCTTCAATATGTCCAACACATCCAACATATGAAACATGTCCAACACATCCCATATGTCCAACACATCCAACATATGAAATATGTCCAAAAACATCCAACATGTCCAACATATGAAACGTGTTCAACACATCCAACATGTTCAACATATGAAACGTGTCCATCACATCCATCATGTCCAACATATGAAATGTGTTCAACACATCCAACATGTTCAACATATGAAATGTGTCCAACTCATCTAACATGTCCAACATATCCAGCATGTGAAATTTGTCCAACCCATCCAACATGTCCAACATGTCAAACATGTCCAACACATCGCATATGTCCAACACATCCAACATATGAAATGTGTCCAAAAACATCCAATATGTCAAACACATGCAACATATGAAACATGTCTAACACATCCCATATGTCCAACACATCCAATATGTGAAACGTGTCCAACATATGAAATGGGTAAAACACATCCAACATATCCAACATGTAAAACACGACCAAAATCGTCCAATATGTCAAACACATCCAACATGTGAAACGTGCCCAACGTGTCCAACACATCCAACATGCCAAACATGTCCAACATATGAAACATGTCCAACACATCCAACATGTCCAACATATGAAACGTATCCAACACATCCAACATGTCCAACATATGAAACGTGTTCAACACATCCAACATGTCCAACATATGAAACGTGTTCAACACATCCAACATGTCCAACATATGAAACGTGTTCAACACATCCAACATGTCCAACATATGAAACGTGTTCAAC
>NW_013952544.1:172661-188922 GCF_001266775.1 Austrofundulus limnaeus
TCGCCCACCCCTATGTCCAACACATCCAAAATGTGAAACATGTCCAACATGTGAAACGTGTCCAACACATCCAACATGTGAAACATGTCAAACATATGAAACGTGTCCAACACATCCAACATGTGAAACATGTCAAACATATGAAACGTGTCCAATACATCAAACATGTCCAACTTATGAAACATGTCCAACACATCCAACACATCCAACATGTGAAATGTGTCCAACACATCCAACATGTTCAACATGTCCAACATATCGTAACATGCCCAACATGTGAAATGAATCAAACATGTCAAATGTGTCCAACACATCCAACATTTAGAACATCCAGTCATCATTGGATGTATCTCTACAGCTGATTAAGCTGATTAAGGAATAATCAACACAAAATGGCCTGAATGAACTCTCACTCAACCATCATTGGAGGTGGTCTGAAGTGTTACGTTCTTGTCACCTAATGAAACACTGAACTGATCTTTAAATCCCAGTGAAGCTGACAGCCCTCCGCAGGACCTGGGTGTGTCACCTGGGGTCAGATCACCTGAAACTAACTCTAACAGCCTCTCACTCGGAACACTAACAGATTGTGTAACATCATTGTTTGAAACTTTGGCACGCAAGGTTTCAGGCAACACGCATTCCTTTAAGAAATGCTACTTTCGTTGTTGTATGCTTTGGTATTTTCCACACAATGAGACAAATATTCTTTAAAATGTGTCCAACATTCTTAGTGTTTTGTGTCTGACACACGGTAGACAGCGTACACAACAATGTGGACATCATGAGAGACAAACAAACATTTAGCTCAGGGCCATTATCCTGCATGTTTTACTGGTTTCCTGCACCTGATTTACCTCTCCAAACTCTGCAGAAGCCTATTCATCACCCATTTTTTCAAATCAGGTGCGTTGGAGCATAAAAACCTCTAAACCATGCAGGACAGTGGCCCTCGAGGACTGGACAACCGCTGAAGACTGTAGCAACAGTTTTAGTTCCAATGTAAGATGACTTTTTGGTTTTCTTTATATCACATTCATACAGTGTTTCCTGTCGTTTTCTCAGACTGATGAAACGGTCAAGAAAATCATTGTGACATTGTTTTTGTGTTTAGCTCGCATCATTTGCATTTCAACCTTATCATGCCTTATCATGAAGATGTGCTGCAACGTCGTGCATCTTTCACAACATTCTGCTGTAAGAAATACTCATTTTGTAAAAGAGGACTGCAAACAAAGATGTGAGCGCAGTTTGTTGGAAAATATCCATAAAGATTTACAATCCTAAGCAGCTCATCACAGTTCACTTCCTGCTGCTGTCGGTGTTTTACAGCTTGAATTCTCGCATAAATCTTGTTCAAGAAATCTAAAAACCAGCCTCATGTTCTGAGCATTTAGTGAGCACATGTTTAATTAATAATCACTGAACGAGGAGAACCGTGTGTAAATGACTGTAACTATTGCTGTATTTCAGACTTTGACACGAACTTTGTGTCTTTTCTTTGTGTAACTGTTAAAACTGGGTCTTTTTTTTGCTGAGACAACCAGTAGTTGGCCTTTATATAACTTTTGCAGGAAAGGTAAGGTCACTCAGGATATGAGTCACATGCTGTTGCATACTTTTTTAGCATGATTCATAGTACAGTGYTACACTGTTGCTTGGCAGGAAGAAGATCCTGGTTCTTGGGTTTGACTCCCAGTTTGGGCCTTTCTGCAGAGCTGTATAGTATTTAAAGTACATTTACCTTGTCACAGTACTTAATAAGTAATTTGTCTGAGGATGTATAACTATACCAAGTATTTTTTAAAATCATAACTTTTACTTAATTTTGTTACAAAGCAAAACATACTTTGAATTCTTTACTTTTAAACTGAATGCTTTGTTATATGCTACAAATTTAAATTTGACTGAAACTCAATAATAATAATTTTATTCATGTCAACTGGTTCCACTGAACTGGTTTAGTGGAACTAGTTGCCATAACCTGCTTAAAGTGGGGGTGTTATGGATTTTTCAGGCACATAGTTCAATTCTATACCACAATCAAGTAACTGTTACCTTCAGTTGTTATGAAAAAGCTGTATACGTATTAAAAATAAATTAGATTTTACATCATAGCTGATCTAAACGCCTTGAAATTGGCCTCTGTCTCTTTAAGAACCTCCTACCGTTTCAGACACGCCCACTTCAGCATGTTTTCAAACAACGCTTTAGAAGGGGGGGTGCTCTGTGGGGCAGGTGCTTGGCTGCAGACTGAGCTCCAGGGAGGAGCTGTGTAATAATGGGCGGAACTTTGTACCAGCAAGTATTCAGGCAAATGTCTACCACAGGAGATTCAAGGATTCTTCAAACGTACATGAATGAGTCAAAGCAACGCTCTGGGGATGTTTTGGTGAGAGAATGACATAACTTAGTTAATTTTGCATAATACTCCCTTTAAATAAATTCACCTAATCTTAGGTAACGCTTTCTTTTACGGTACCCTAATTACCATGTAATTACAAGGTAATAAAAATGTATGTAAATGTTAATTACTACCTTATTACCATGTAATTATGTGGTAGTTATGGTACAAAACAAAAACTACTATTAGTACAACTACCTTTATTTGGTAACTACAATCAAATTACTATTCAATAGTAACTCAAAACTATATTTATAACCAAAATAAGGCAACTAAACTTTGGGGTTAGTGGTTAAGTGCAATAAAATGTAACTTTAAAACTGTCCAAATTACCTACTACTTATTTAGGTGTTACATAGTGAATTGTAATACATTACCAGGTAAGTGCTACATTACTGCAGACAATTACATAGTAAAATTGTACCCTAATTACCACGTAAATACATGGTAATAAGGTAGTAATTACATTTAATTACATTTTTATTATTTTGTAATTACATGGCAATAAGGGTACCGCAAAAGAAAGTGTTACAATTTCTTAGTGTGTGTACAAGTAGTTTAACTTTTACTTTCATGATTATCGTGAGCAGTTTTATGACTTACTTGCAAACTTTTCTTATCAGTGAAATAAAGTTTTACCAAATCAATTTTCTGTTTATATATTTTTTAATTAGTTATTCTTTTCAAGTACTTTATACAGCCCTGCTTTTCTTCTGCGAGCTTCTACTGCCTCAACTCCATGAAGTCGTTTATTTAAAGACAAGACTTGAGCTGATTTTTTTTATTTACGTTGTTGTGAGTTGGACCCAGCTGAACTCTGCGTCAGTTTGTTTGTTAAACTTGCAGAGAGGAAGTGTTGAAAAAAACGCAGTTGGTGTTTGCTGTGAAATCCATCCTGTTACTCATGTTAGATAAACATTCTGTGGAAATAGAGCTGCACCCCCCCCCCCCTTTTTTTTTATGAATGGGGCCCAGAGGTTAACAGCTACTCATGCTGACATTGTCTTTGTGTGTCCACAGGAAAACGGTCCGTCGCTGTCACATCCTGACCGGGGAGCAGGAGGCCAGCCTGAACTCTGTTGAACTTGTTGCCTCAGTAAGAAAAGGAGGCTTCCCTCTGTGTGAGTGTGTGTGTGTGTGTGTGTGTGTGTGTGTGTGTGTGTGTGTGTGTGTAAACGCCTCCTCTTGTTCATCATGAACGCTCACATGCAGTTGCGTGCATGTTGGATGCACGTTAGCGTGTGTTTTTTACATAATCTCACACTATCAGGAAGAGCACCTTGGGGGTGTTCGGGGATAAACGGTGGAAACAAAACAAACCAGGCTTCCTTGTTTTTCCTTCCACTGTGTAATCAGATTCATGACATAAGCAGGTGACAAACGAACAGCAGTGCCTGGCAAACAGTAACCAAAACCACCTTCCTTCTTCCTTCCAGGACGCTTTGAATGAAAACCGATACTCAGCTCTTTTTAAATACATTCATAACTGTTTTGACCTCATAAATACACCTTTTATTGCTGCCTATGAGTGTAATGTTTTTGTGCATGTCTATGTGTTCAGTTTTACTAAATCATTTAATGAATCAGAGGAGTGTGATAATAAAACTCTCAGAAAGTAATAAATGTACATCTACAACTGATTAACTTTTAAGGTCTTTCAAAGTATGTTTTGAATAGTAAAATGTGTCTTTCATCATCAAGCTGTGTATATGTACATGTACATGTACGTACATATGGTTATATGTACATGTACATACATATGGTTATATGTACATGTACNATATGTACATGTACATACATATGGTTATATGTACATGTACATACATATGGTTATATGTACATGTACATACATATGGTTATATGTACATGTACATATATGATTATATGGATATTTATGCTTGCTCACAACCGCACGCAGACAGGTGTTCAGATCCGAGGGGTTCTGAATGATCACCAGGTGTGTTTGTTTATCTGTCTAAATGTTTATATGTACGCTTTTTCTAAGTTTTGTTACCTTAATTCTTTGCAGGTGTGCAGACAGAAGTTGGATGTATTGTATTGTTTTCTTGACGTATATCTCACATATCATCAATTCTTACTTTCACTTTTTTCCATTACATTGTAACCTTTTCTTTCCTTTCCTTCTTTTTCCCTTTCTTTCTTCTTCTTCTTTCTTGTCTATCTATAAAAAAATAAAAAGCCACTAATGATGATGAAGCTAAGATACTAATATTCAGATATTCAGTACTGCTTTCTACTGAAGTGGCAAAGAAAAAAAAAACAAACACGTCCCAGGGGTGTTTCTGGTCCCCACCTGTCGTTTTGCTCCTCAGCATGGCTTCCTAAAAATGCTGCAGGATTTCTCAAACCCGCATGAATGAGTCAGAYCAAGGCTTTGGGCATGTTTTTTATGAGAGTATAACATTATAAGATGATATAAAACTCAAAAAAGTTGATTTTACATGATGTTGCCCCTTTAAATTCACACAGTTATGTTAAAGTTTCCAGTCAAAAAGCTGTATTACCTCCAACATTCGAATGTCAAGAATGGAAACACTCCCGTGAGCGAACATGTCTGTAAGTGCAAACAGACGTGTAACATTTTGGGCTTGTAGCTGAACACAATTCTCAATCTGACATCTTTTTAAAGGTTAGAAAAGAAATAAATAAATGCAGCAAGAAAAGTTCAGCAGACGAGGTCACTCTGACCTGTTCTTTTTTTAACACTAAAAGATCTCAAAGCAACAATACCTCAAATCAGAGAGCTCTGCTTTAATAAAAATGTTCAAACTACTGATTAAATATACAGGCATTATTTACATATTTTAATGTGGTAAATCAGGGCCACTCTCCTCTGAGCTGTTTTCCCTCCTATAAGGAGCAGCTGATATAACGTATCACTAATACTGATCACTACTACTGGATCACTACTACTGCTCTCCAGCGTCACGCTGAGCCCCGAGGCAGGAAGCTGCTGGATGCTGAGCTTTGGAGCCGAGGATGTGTGGGCAGAGGGAAGCGGCACAGATGGAAGTGAAAATCATCCCTAATAAAAGAATTCTTTCATCTCTTCGAGCAAATAGAAAAAAAAAAAGAAATATGAATGAAGACAATGTGCTTATATGGTAACAGACTCTGTCAAGTTCTGCTTGTCCTTTTGAGGCAACTTCTTGCTTATTTGCAGCTGAAGCTTCTCTGCTGAAAAAGGAAGTGTGGAGCTGCAGGGCAGGGAGCTGCAGGGGGAAGGAAGATGCAGATCTGAGTAAACAAAGACTGTGAGATGTGAGCAGGAGGGGAGGATGGTGTTACAGAGACAGACTCGTGGGATGCACTCCACACCCTCCTGCTAATGCAGCCTAAAAGCAGTAAAATTGTATTTAAATTGTGCATTTTATCACAAAAAATACACAAGGTGCTTCAAATCAAAACCACATAAATCAAGATAAAATAAAAGCAACAGAATAATCTAAAATACAACCAGATCAAAGCAGAAATACAACAGTCTTCAGATGTTTCTCAGACAATTCTATTGAGAGAAACTTGCTGAAAAATCCCAAGATGGGAAACAGTTGATGTATTATTTGTCACCTCCTGCCCCCGGCAGAGTATTGGATATGGAACAGAAGGAGCTGAGATCCAATAGAAGAGGACAGAGAGAACAGAGCTTCATGGAGGGAAAGTCATGTCTCAGAATATAAAAGAAGCACGCGATGCAGAGAGACCCCGGCTCGTGGCACCGGGGAGGGGAAGGATGCGTCTATATCGTCAGGATGTTCGAGTTTTTGTGTTTGTGAGAAACAAGAAGAAAGTTAGACYATCGCTGTGGAAAACATATGTTTACAGAAATATTAAGCATCCCATAAAGAGCTTTTACCTGCAGCACTGCATGCACAGAGAAATGTGCTTTAGTAACCTCCATGTTCCCTGCATGTTTTCAATTAGACACTATAAAAAGTTTAAATTATAAATCCAAAACAATCCTGAAAAAAGAAAGACGAGAAGCAATGAAAGTTGGAGGATTGGACTAAAGCTTATAGAGAATATATGTACTGATTACAGATGAGACACAGGTGTGAGAGTGTGTGTGTACTTGTTTTTACTACAGAGTGAGGACCATTTGCACCACAGTTACTATTAAAATGAGGCCTTTGAAGAGGTCCTCACTTTACATCAATGTCCTCACTTTGTTTGCAGCTCTGCTGCAACTAGTTAGGTTTAGAGAGGTCTGGTGTGAGTTAAGTTCTGGTTCAGGTTAGTGTTAACTATAGACCAGTAAGGGTTAATTTTAGTGAAAATGTCTGTGTTAGGCATAAATACAATTAAAAAATGAATGGAAGTCAAAACAATGTCCTTAGTTTGATGCAAATACAAGGATGTGTGTGTGTTTGTGGACGGATTTTTCCTACAACATGGGGACAATTTCCCCCCAAAAATAGCAGCCTTGTGGGGACCGAAGTGAATCGTGGGGACCTATGCCAGGTCCCCACAGGTCCAAACGCAAATTACAGGTGTGGAGTTAGGTTTAGGACCAAGTTTTAGCTTAGTTTTAGGGTTGGTAAGGACTTGTGAGGGTAAACGGTCAGGGTTAGGATATAAAGTCTAAAACAAAATGAATGGAAGTCAATGGAAGGTCCCCATGAGATTCAAGAACAAATGTGTCTCTCTGTGTGTGTGTGCCCTTGTTTTTGCTACTTGGTTGGGACAATTTTTAAAGGAAAATGCAGCCTCGTGGGGACCGGATGCTCCTCGTGGGGACCAAAGCCTGGTCCCCATGACTTCAGGGGCTGACTTTGGGTGTGGGGTGGGGTGTTTAGGACCAAGGTGTGAATTGAGTTTAGGTAAGTTTTAGGATAAATGGATAAAGGGTTAGGATATAAAACTAAAAAAAAAAAGGAAGTCAAATGAAAGTCCCCACAAGGATAGAGAGACATAGTAGGTAGTAGGGGTGCAACATGTACCCATATCGAACCATATCGAACAGTGCTTTAGGTTCAATGCACACTTGTATCGAACAATACAGACTTTTAAAATTTACTTTATCAACTTGTCTCCTGAAGATGCTCTGTGTTGAAGGATCAGTGGATCTGTGTTCAACTACTCCACCTAGGCTGCATTGTCGAGCGCAGATCCAATGAGAAACTTGCTGTTTCAACAAGATTTAAATTAAAAACTGCATTTTGAGGTTAAACAAACGTTCATAATTAATTTAAATGAATTACAAGTTAAAAACGGCATGGGAATTTCTCTTCTTTTGTATCGAAAAGATATCGAACCATGAGACTAAAATATTGAACCGAGCCGTATCGTGAATTTTCTGTATCGTTGCACCCCTAGTAGGTGTGTGTGTGTGTGTGTGTGTGTGTGTGTGTGTGTGTGTGTGTGAGACAAAGGCAGTGCCTCAATTCATGGGTTGCGGCCGAAGTAGACCACAGTCAACGTGGGCTGTTGGCCGCTCATGTCTGCTAAAAACTGGCTGTGAAATGAGAGTCTAGTCTGCAGAAGACGTATGTTTGCATGACCACGCTCTGCCTCGCTACCATGGTTATGTTTTATATCGCTTCAGTTGCCTTTTCAAGGTATAACTTCACAAAATTAAGTTTCAATAGAACAGTACAAATAAATAATTAAAAATCATTCACAATTTGAATTATGCTCCAGTATCGGTATTGTAACTGCATTTTATTGAACATCTCATTGCCACCAAACTTTCTTCAGCGATGTTGATAAACAATTTCCAAACTCTGCCGAAAAAATAAAAATAAAATCTCTACACCATCTTTGTGTTTTTYTTTGCTGACGGCGCAATGAATTCTGGGATACCATCAGATGTGTGGGACACTCAGATGCAGCCGAAGCTTTTGGGGTTCTGTGGGCCACATGAGTAGGCATCTACGAATTGGGACAGCCTACGGTGCGGGGCAGGAAGCAGCCGACAAATGTGGCCCACGTCGGCTGCAACCCATGAATTGAGACATACAGTATATGGACTGATTACAGATGAGACACAGGTGTGTGTGTGTGTGTGTGTGTGTGTGTGTGTGTGTGTGTGTGTGTGTGTGTGTGTGTGTGTTTGAGACAAACTTGCAACATAAATACAGACTAACTTCCTATTTTCAGTGTCTGTAACCTGATAATTATCTCCAAAATGTGCTAATTTGACTGATTTCTGTAAGAGTTGTTGGAATTTCAGTTCCCAAAAACAACAACAAAAAAAAAAACATTTCTATGATGGAGTGGTCAAAATGTGTTCATTTAAAAGAAGAAGAAGAAATTATCCTTCTGCCCAAAGTCCAGTATTTCAAAAGGTCCCATCAAGGACACACAAACCGTGTTCTTTCCATCTCCTGTCAGTCAAACAGATGAGCAGGAAGGGGGTCAGTGGTGGTGGTAATGATCCTGCTATGAATAAAGCAGCTGGAGGAAGCTGAGCTCCTATTCGGTTCTCCTCCTCGGGCTAATAATAAGCCGAGAACTAAGACCTCATCTACAATCAATTTATGGGAGGTGGGTCACTTAGCTCATTGTGTCAAGATAAGAAACAAAGAAACATCAGAATTAAACCAGAAATTCTCATCTCTCATCTGTAAAAAGTTCATTTTTCCTTTACTTTCTTGACCACATTATTAGCAGAGGTGGAGATACACTTCTTTCGAAAGGGTGGCACAAGGGTGGCCACGTTTTGTTTGTTTTTTTTTTGGTAGGGTGGCATAAATACAAATAAAGAAAAGAACTCTGGAACTGAAAATTCAAGATGGAGAGATGAAATTTTGTGTGAATGAGAACAACTTATTATTTAGCCAATTTTAGACATACGAAGCTAAAGTTTAMTGCAGAAGTAGCCGAAAACACTCTTTGCCAAATTCTAAATACTAATCCAAAACTCAAGATGGCCACCACAATTTTAAAAGTCTATAATTCAACCATTTTAAGACTTATTGGAATGGAATTAATGGTAGAGTATCTAAGAATGATCACCTGTCGATTGTCAATGCTAATCCCAAATTAAGCTAACCAGTGATGTTAATGCTAATTTTACAAACGGCAAAAATTCAGCCATTATCAAACATGCACAAATAAAATTTTATGTGGTACAGTAGTATCAGAGAATATTTTTTAATAAAATCTAAATGCAAATACAAAATCCAAGATCCCTGCCCACTTCTCAGTTATTTGGGGGTGGCCAATCAGGGGCCAGAGGTTGCACTGGCCACCCCAGCCATCCCTCTGGCTCCACCCCTGATTGTTACATCCTCTGCTCATTTTCACCATGGCTAATTATTTAACTGTGATTTTCTTAGTTATTAAAACTTTTATTAAGATTCTCATCTTGTCTGCGTTTGGGGTGCACCACTCCATCATACTCTTGATAGCAGATTCTGATCAGCTGTCTCGTAAGCCGGTCTTTATGTGCAATTCAGGGAATTCTTTCCATTCCTGCAAGAAGTGCGCATCTCTCACCGCCTTTCTGAGTGTCATTAAAATTCTATATGAAGCTGTATAAATCTAACACACGTGCACACACACACGATGTGCACGCTACACCTGACCTGTAAATGAAGGATCAGCCTGTCATTCYAAGCCCCCTCTTTTCTCTCGCTCTCTCTTCTTGCTTCAGGCGGTCACAGCAGTGCTTTTTTTCCCCGTTAGAGTGGAACATAAAGAGAGCAGAGAAAACGGCTATAAAATTGATTTTTAATAGGTCTCAGTTCATTAGGTGTGCYTGTGTTTGTACTGGCTGGTGTTTGGGGCTGATGGTTGACGGGGGACGGCTCCCATCACACCRGATGCTCTGCAGCTTTGGACAAACGGAGGCGGCTACAGTCGGCCTGCCTTTCACTGTCACGTTCYCACCCACAGCGCTGCAGATCGTACCCAGAGCCGCTTCACGAGGGGATAAACCAAATTAAATTCTAGTGGTCACACTAGGTCCCACACCAGTAGAGGGGAAGATTAAAGAATAGCAAACCACTATGGAGCTCAATTCATAACATTCAATTTCACTGTAGACAGTTAAGAGGGCCAAGTGAGGAGGGCTGACTGAAAATATAATAAAATAGTCTTTTCAAAGTTAGTGGAAAACTATATAATGAGGCTGTTTTCTAAAGCAGCCACAACTGAGGCATTGTCAAAATAAATACAAACAAAAATTCAATTCAGTAAGTTTGTTTATATAGGGCCATGTCACAAYCATTGTATCAGGGAACTGTAGACAAAAAATAAACCTAAAGGAGCCAGCAGATTGTGTTGAATCCCTTCATTACAGCATCCCATCCTGAGTAGGTAGTAATAACATTAATTACATTTTTATTACCTTGTAATTACATAGTAATAAGGTTACTATAAAAGAAAGCGTTACCCAACTAAACTGCTCCGGGGGCCACAGTTACTGCAGGCCAACAGCTGAGGGGCCGAACATCCAGCAATTAAAATCATTATGTAAATAAACCAAGTATTACAAAGATCTGTTACTTTTGAAATAGTTTATTTTGCTGCATTTAATCATGAATACATCATACCAGAACCCTATGTAATAACAGTAGTGATTATTAGGGTTGCCACAAATGATTATTTTTATAGTCGACTAATCACCGATTTTTTTTTGATTAGTCGACTAATCAGATCATACATTAATTGAATAAAACAAACAGCTTATCGCACCAGAATACAGCTGCTGTTATATAACCATCATTAGATTTTAGCTATATGCTAACTAAAAATAATAGCTGTGGAAGGTAAGTTCTGCTCTGCAGATATTACACAGGTTTCTCTTRCATTTTCTTAAAATGATCCCACACTTTGAGCTCTGTTGTCAGGTAGCCATGATACCAGAGCCTGTCTGTATAATGTCTTGTGACGTCCACGGCCTACCCCAGTTACCACTACTGTGCATGTGTGTCAAGGACAGAAAGGCAGATGTGGCAGTGGAAGCTGTCAAAGCAGTTTGGAGAGAAAAACAAAGTTTAAAAAAGTACTAATTGACTATTAAATTAGTCGTTGACTATTTTAATAGTCGATTAGTCGTCGACTAGTTGACTAATCATGGCAGCCCTAATGATAATAATAACAAAAACAAAAATAACACATTACTCCTCTTATTTACCACAAATAATATTTTAACATCTCTGACTTGCCAAATTTTTAAAACCATTTTAATTTAATTTTCATAGTTTTATCTTCAACTGTTTGTAGTTTAACTGTCTTGGGTGTTCATTGAAATAGTTTTTACCAGCTTGTAGCCAAGATTCTGATGTTTCTGTAGATACCCAACATGTCCATGTTTATCTAAAAGAACTTAGAGTAATTCAAGTAGAAAACTGTGGGTTTGGATTTAAGAGATGAATGAACCAATTGGTGGACCGAACTTTGGTCACTCGCGGGCCAGATGTGGCCCATGGGCCACCAGTTGATAGCCTTGGTTTAGCGGGACAGGAAAGAGACACAGCAGCAGAACCAAGGGATAACTCTGGAAACCCAAGTCTGACTGTAGGATTTATGAAAAAGGAAAGTCTTCAGTCTAATCTTAAAAGTAGACAGAGTGTCAGCKTCACGGACAGAAACTGGYAMRTYYTTCCACAAGAGAGGAGCTTGATAACTGAAAGCTCTGCCTCCCATTCTACTTTTAGAAACTCCAGGAACCACAAGTAAACCTGCAGTCTGAGAGTGAAGTGCTCTGTTAGGAAAGTCTGGAACAATAAGATGTTTAATATATGATGGAGCTTGGTTGTTCAGATCTTTGTATGTTAGAAGAATTTGACAGGGAGTCTATCTAAAACTGGAGAAATATCTCATTAGAACGGCAGCAGAGTTTTGGATCACACGAAGACTTCGTAAAGAGTTTTTTGGATGCCCAGATAATAAAGAATTGCAGTAGTCCAGCTAGATGTGATAAATGCATGAATCAGTTATAGTTAAAATACAATACGTAAAGTTTTTTTTCTGACTTAGACCTGATGCTATTGTTCCACAAGTCTGACAAAAACTGGATTTACTTCATTTTTTTATTAGCAATCTCTTTTTGTTAGTAATACTCCTAAACACATTAAAGAAGGTCTTACTTGTCCAGCTGAGACCTTTACCTTCTCAACTCGTCATTTTTAAGAATTATCATTTTATAACCAGAATTGTGATGGTCTGTGCACTTTTCGATGCAGTTCTATATATTCTTCCTTACAAGTACTGGTGACGTCAAAGAAACATTTGTGGCGAAGACACAAGTTTTATTCATCCCCAGAGGAGAGAAGCAGGTGCTGCGGAAGAAAAATGACAACAATGCAAATATAAGTAAAGATAAAATAACATCAATGTTTCGTACAGAAGCAAAAACAGTAATAAAAACAAGACTATATAACTGTTACATTTGAAATGCAAGCTGTATGTTCAAAAATGCAAGTCTTTAGGTGGTTTGTGGAAGCAGCTGACAGTTTGAGGATCCATACTTCCCTTTTACAGTAACAGCTAAATGTTTTAAAGGAAAAGACAACCACAAACAGAAACTAGTGCACTTTACACTGATCTTGACTTTTACCTGAGAGTTTGTTCCTGAAACAGACTTGTGAGAACAAAATCTTGGGCCGATCACTTCCCTGCATAGCAGCTTGTTTTAAAGTCAACACTCAGTGACTTCATTAGTTTCATTTGCTTCATCCGTTCAGTTCAACTGAACACATGGTTCATTCAGTCACATGGAGGAATATTTAAATTTCACATAAAAGAACAAGAAAGGTACACTGCATTCCAAGGATATTGTCACACATTTAGTAGATTAGACCTTTTATTGTCATTGTACAGAGCACAATGAAATTACAGTTCAGAACCCATTCAGAAGAAGACAGAACATAACAAACATAGGAGAACAGGTGCCCCGGGTCACAGTATTAACATTATATTAAAGGTCATCATTGGGCTGTTCTCACACCAGCCCTGTTTTGTCCACTTTAACTGAACTCTAGTTTGTTTGCCCAGATAGTCTAGTTTGTTTGGGGAGGTGTGAACACGTAATCGGACCTAAAAAGCAAACTCTGGTCCGCCTCCAAACCAAGGTCTCGGTTTGGTTGAAGTGAACTCTGGAGCAGTTCGATTGCATGTGTGAAGAAAATCGATTCACATCAGAATCGTGATTCTCATTTACAAAGATTCAGAATCAATTTAAAATGTCCCCAAATCAATTTTTAATGATAATTAAAAAAAAAAAAGCCAATCCAATGGCTGTTAGACTCCATTTTGAAACTACGTGGGACGTCCTGACGTCACCTCGCAGCTGGTTCTGGAACGTATGCATGTGCAGAAAGCTCCAAAACAAAGACAAAACTCCAAAACTGGAGGAAAGAGAGATTCAACTGGTCCTGTCCTCATTGAAGATTTGCAAAGGTTTGGACTCATTTTGGTTTTTACTAAATGAGTCTGAGTTTGATTGAATTTGCTATTTACAGAAATAACATTAAACCGCATTAGAGCTTCTCTTCTACTCGTCTTTCTAGTATTTTAGAGTTAAATGATAAAAACATTTATGCTTTAAAGGGGCAATATAATGTAAAATCAACTTTTTTGAGTTTTATATCATGTTATAATGTTATATTCTCATAAAAAACATGCCCAAAGCCTTGCTTTGACTCATTCGTGCATGTTTGAGAAATCCTGCAGTGTTTTTAGGAAGCCATGCTGAGGAGCAAAACGACAGGTGGGGACCAGAAACGCCCCTGGGACGTGTCTTTAAGCTGAACTTCCTCATGGCAGATCGCACCCCCTCCCCAAGCAGAAGGTGGTTCTTAAAGAGACAGAGGCCAATTTCAAGGCATTTAGAAGAGGAAGTGATGACAACATAAGTTTATTTTCTATTTAAACATAAAAACAGCATTTTAATAGCAACTAAAAGGTGACATAGATACTTTACTATGGTATAGTATTTAAATATATGCCTGAGAAACACATAATATTGGCCCTTTGAAAACTAACCTTTTATGCTCACTTGAGGTTTTTGACTTGACCCTAATGTTTTGATAATCTTCAGCAACAGAAATGTTCAGTGTTTTTCAGATGGGTTACAGAATGCCTGATTTGTTATTTGATAATGTATTATCACCATGATGCCCCTGTGATTTGAGGCAGCTATTACAGTAATATTAACTTTGCAGACCCTCAGTGACCACACATCCTCGCCCGGGGCACTCTTCATTTCCATCCTTCCATTCTGCTTCATCAGTTATTCAAAGACTTCCCTTCTTTGCATGCGTTGCTCTCGTCAGTGGTACACCCCACATCCCCAGTGAGTGCCTATTACTCTGAGAAGCATCTGTTACGTCCCCTCCCTGCTGAGCAGACGTGCGTATTGACCTTCACTGAAGTTATGTAGATTTTCACTAACTGTAAATCGACTGTTTGGAATGTCTTATGTCCCACAGCTGACCTCTCTGCACTGCAACCCTCTGTTCTCTCTCCTTTCATTCTCCATGAAACCTCACTATTTTACCAAACATGGCAAAGACTTTATCGGGAACATCTTTTGCCTTTGCAATGATTTTTGCACGTGCATTTGTGTTACAGTACTTTATGAACCAATGGGCAGATTTTAATGAAACTTTAAAGATGAAACAGCTTAAACTTGTAAGGATAGAACGAGACATTGAATCAGGTGCAGGGAACTGGTCCAGTACTCAGACTTGAATGTTTATTCTCACATTATGTTTTTTTTTATAAAACCTGATCACATCAGATATGAAGTCATAATAAACAGTTTTAAATTACTGAAACTGTTTAAAGTTATGTTTTTATACTGCTGGAGCGAGGCACACATTCAACACAGCCTTGTTGATTCTCTTAAGTAGCCTGTTTTATTTTATTAGCCACATAATAAGCATATTGTCTTTTGAACTTGACTCAGCTGAAGTAAAACAGGAAGTGACATCAAAGGGGAACTCTGACATAGAAAACCTCCTGGTTTTTGTTTATTTAAACAATATTATTTGAACTTTCCTCATCTCTCCGATTGTGATTTTAAATAATCTAAAGAAACATCAGAATCTCCTCTACAGTCTGTGTTGTTGGCCTTTGTAGCATCGCTCTGTTCACACGCAGACATTCCCCTTTGACATCACTTCCTGTTACTTCACACACAAATATCTCAACAACTGTTCATCTTAGCGGTGCAAAATTTTTTTTACAATATGTTATCAATGTTATCGTTCAAAAAAATACATTCGTATTTATTGCAAAAATATTGATGTCACAGGCTCTTTAATGTTTAAAGTAAATGATCACAATTGATCAAAGTATAAAATAGACTGTATCTAAAATTCAGTTAAACACAAATTATCCAACAAACTGATTCAATTTTGGATTCATAAATCAAATTCATAAATTTATAAATCAAAACGGCCACTTCATCTGATCAAACATAAACACAAAATTACTACTACCCAGGCAATTTCATAGATATTGAGATAAAAGATCATTTTATTTGTGCTTAAGTGGAACAAAGGTAGCAGAAAGTAACTTTTGGTACGTACGCCTTTCAAAACAAGACCACTTTAAGTAACTGTCATTTTTATTATGACCCCCACAAGCGAAGCGTAAGCAGGAGTCATATTGTTTATTTATTTATTTATTTAATTAATTAAGTTGTTTTTGGTCAACCATAGCACAAAAATGATTGCACCAATCAACATGAAATTTGGCAGGACTGTAGATGAGTCTGACCTACACTGCGCCAGCCAACAGTTTGAAATTAGACCCCATATTTGAGGAGGGGGCTCCTTTCAAAGAGTGGATGTCTGGACATGCATAAATGCTTATAACTCAGAAAATGTTCAACATAGAAGCTTCAGATTTTTTTTTTTGATTAGCTCTGATGAAGCTCTATCC
>NW_013952544.1:188932-191034 GCF_001266775.1 Austrofundulus limnaeus
GCATGACATTTATAAGGAATAAAGACTTCTGAGTTCTGGTGCATTTGTGCGTGTGGGGGTTATTATGTTACCGCTATGCTGTTTCTAGTTTCAGTCATTTAAATCAAAATTCTTTATCCATATTTCCGGTTTTTCTTGCTCATTAACTATTTATTCAAAAGGCCAGAAGAGTGTCCTGTGTGACCTCTGCAGCCTCCAGAGAGCCCATGGCACGCTGAGAACATCCTGTGAGCTCTCCCAGAGTCACAGCTTATCTTCCTCTTTTTGGGCTGGTGTGTTATCTGCTTCTATTATGTGGACACACACACACACACACACTCACACACACACACACACACACACACACAAACAGCTGTTGTGTGATCAGGAGGAGGTCTGCAGCTCACGTATGGCACACCATGTGCAGAACTGACTTTGTGCAGCAAAGCTTAATGCGATGCAGTCAATGTGCTCAACGTTTCCACGCCGTCAAGGTTACAGAGAGAAACAGGAGCGACGCGTGTGTTCAGGCTGTGCGTGTGCGTAAACCTCATCGTGACATTGATTATCATTGATACGTTTTGATCCATGTTCTTACTTAAATAGTTTTTTTAGCACGAGTGGAGGGTGAAATACTGCATTGTGTGTCATCAAATTTAGTTGCTGAAACTGGGGCTTTTCAAAGCCCCAAAGGGAGAAACACTGGGAGGAAAAGGAGGCAAAAAAGGGACAAATGTGTGTTTTTTTTCTATAACAGGCGTATAATTCAAAACTGTAGTTTTTTCTCGCTTGGTCTCTCCCCTTGTTCATTTTTTTTTTTATTTTATAGCCAAAAGGGTCACATATTGGTGTTTTTCTAAATTGTTTTTAAAATAAGTGGGCTGTAAGATTTTGATATAAAGCAAAAAGTTCTGACCTAAAGCTGAAAAGATGACCAACAGATGTGCTCTTAGGTCCAGAACTGGGTTATTATTTTTATTTTATTGTCAGAAATTTAGCAATTACTGTTTTCCAACTGTTAATGTCACATTTGATCAATGAATTGTCAAAATATTAAAGATTAATAAAGAGATAAAGAATAATGTGTCAACTGAATCATATTTTATCATAATTTAAGTATAATTTTTTTCCATTCATTAATTGCAACAAGGAAAAGTTTGCTTATATATACGTTTCTATCAGAGGTGTATAGTAATGATGTACATTTATTTTGTTCAAGTACTTAAAATGCAAGTAACTTTTACTTTTATTTTGTTTGTTTAGTTTAATTCACCAAATAAAAATGACATTTTTACTCCTTTATTTCAATTTAACACCTCACTACAAATTTAAACATGACTGGAAGTCATCATGAAAGGAGCTGTTTAAGTACTTTTACTTTTATTTTTTTGATTAGTTTTATAACTTTTACTTGCATACTTTTCTCATCAGTGAAATTAATATTTACCAAAGTCGTTCATTTTTCCATAAACACGTCTGGTTTACATTAACTAACTGGTCGTCTTAATTTAATTAACACTATATCCCAATCTCAAAAAATAAATTAAAATAAAATGGAAAAACCACAAACACTATTTTAAAAAAGGGAAAAAAGAAAGAAAAACAATAAAAATCACGGCAAGGACCTTTAATTTGTTGCATTTATAAGTTTGTGAGAAAAAACCTGTAAAATGTTTGTGCTGTTCTCATGTTTACAGTGGTTGAGCTGCAGGGTTTGTGTGTTATGCAGCGTTAATTCATATATTATGATTTTTTTGTCCAGTTTCCATGACATAAACCAAATTCTAACCTTTTGATTCCATGTCCAAGTTCACTTCTCTATCAGTAAAATGCACTGAAATGTGAAAATACACAAGCACGTTTTATTCAGAGCAAAATCTGTGCATTTATGACATCATCTTAAGAAAATGAATCTTGTGATTTAAAGTTGTGACACAAATAATTAGATGTATTTACTGCAGTACCTCTGTTTGCAACTTAATCGTGCACAAAACTAGTAAAGCATAAAAGGAATGACAGCATGTACTGAATCATTGGGCCATATACAAAAACATGTTCGTATTCTTATCCTAAATTTCTCTTACTTTTGTTCGTACAAAGGGTTCATACGAACATGTCACGTC
>NW_013952544.1:191562-199668 GCF_001266775.1 Austrofundulus limnaeus
CAGCACAAAAATATGTATTTTTAACATAAACAATAACAAAAATAGATGATTCAAAAAATAAAATTGTGGGCATAAAATAAATAAATTAAAAATGTGTGTGTGTGTGTGTGTGTGTGTGTGTGTGTGTGTGTGTGTGTGTGTGTTATTCATGTACTATGGACTATGGTTGATTACGCAGGACAGAGGTTGTGCTGACGTCAAAGTGTGTTGCTGATGCTGAGCTGCAGGTTTTTTTCCTTGCAGCATCCTCCCCTTGATTCATGTCCCTTTTTGTTCTCTTGCCGTGACGCCGGCCTGAGATCGGAAAGTGTGAATCAGAGGTAGAAGCTACCGAAGTAGGAGGTTGTAGGAAAAAACGAGGGGAGAGAGAGGGGTGCAGATGTAGTTCAAGGAGTTTCTGCTGCTGGCTTTGAGTGGCAGTGATGACGCAGACAGACCGCCATCCCCTCCCTTGCCTTCGTTGTGAATGTGCTTCACATTCAGATTTGGGCTTTTGTGTCAAGATGCTCTGCAGTTTGAGAGAGGAAAAAAGAGAAATAAAGAAGGATATAGTATTTTTTCCTTCAAAAATCCTCTGCCAATGCTGAGCACCAAATGACTTCTGAAATTGTTGCTAAAGCAAAAAGTAGCAGAACACAAGATAAAATGTAACAAAAAAAGCTTTATGTGTTAAAAGCACTAAAGGTTTACTAGCTAAAGACCTAAAAAGAGTAGTAAAACGTGACCCATATAGTCTACAAGTGGGATGTAGAGAAATAGGCAGATATAGTGGTTTTATTCATCAAAATATAACAAAAAAATGCCTTATAAATGTATCATTTGAATGTACGGAGCCCGCGAGGGGACATGGGGGGATTTTTTTCTTTTGCATTCCCTCGCAATACTTTTGCTTTACCTCACAATATTGTTTTGCGTTCCCACGCAAAAGTTTGATTTGTATATGAACCAAATTAAATCAGACTTTTATTTTGAAATATCCGGTTTCCAAAAAAAAAAAAGGATGTGTCGCCACAAGTTCGTTAAATTGACATTGATGTTGCGTGGCTGTACTGTGTTAAAATATCGGCATATGACATACTTCCATGCATGGCTGTGTCATATATTCATTCTGAAGCTGAGTTAAAGCAGTAGACTAACTCYCTAATGGTGAACATGTGAGTCTGTTAAACCGGCAGGCACAACAGTGACAAACCACCTTTGCGAGGGAACGCAAAAGGTATTGCAAGGTAACACAATACTTTTGCGTGGGAATGCAAAAAGAAAAAAAAAATCCCCCATGTCCCCTTGCGGGCTCAGTATGAATGAATTGTCTGAAATATTATCAAGGGAAAAAATTAGCACTGTTGAGCAGTAGCAACAAAAAAAAAAAAAAAAAAGATTTAAAATGTTGTGATTTTCCTTGCGAGCTAGCAAAGTTTTTGTTTCTTCCAAGATGGAAAATCTCAATATTCCTCTTTAGAAAACATCAAATATTCCCCATTAGTATAACATAAAATTAGGATTTGGACCAGATATTAATGCATCATTGTAACCCACAACACAAKKTAAGACATATCTCTGGACCCATATATGATGTAAGAATGATCCATAGGCCTGTCACGATATCAAATTTTGCTGGGCGATTAATTGTCTCAAAAATTATTACAATAAGCGATAATATTGCCTGGTGACCGTTTTACAACTAATAATTATAAAAGCGTAATATGRAAGTGTAATAAATCAATAAAATTTAATTTTAAAGAATGTTTAACAAAGTGGACTCTCAGTCTCTAACAAAAAATGCACTTGAATAAAAAAAACAAAGAACAACAAAATATAAATTAAACACCACACACAACTAAGACAGTAAATAAACAACATTAAAGAGCAGCATCTCTTTAGAGATGAAGCAAACTACACAGCCTGGTGAGGACCCACTGTTTCTTATGGGGACATAAGCCCAGTTCACATCCTATATAAAGTGTAGGCTAGGTTTAGGGTCAAATGGTAATAGAAAATACTGGTAAATGAATGAAAGTCAATGCAAAGTCCCCATGAGGATAGAAGAACAAACGTGTCTATGTGTGTGTGTGAGGAGGGGACAGTCAGTGAGGAGACAGTCAGAGCGCTGCGGGGGAGGAAATCAGACAGTTCAGAGTTTTCCTCATGAGTTGTTGGGACAGCTACAGGTTTTTTGGGTGTTTTGTTAAAACACAGCTGGTGCGTTAAGTTTCCTGTTATTTTTGGGAGCTACAGGTAAAGTCTTGACGAGTTTGTTGCAGGTCTGGGGGAGTTTCAACCCCCACCCCTTCTCCTCCTCTCTTTCACTCTCTGCGTGTCTCCCCGCAGCGAAATTCAGGCTCTAGTGCTCCGACACTGCAGCAGCCGCGTTCTGCTTTGAAATGTTTCTTTAGTTTGTTATTGCTACGAGCTCTCACGCTAACGCGAGAGTTCACTCCTCCCGACACTAAGAAAACAGGAGGGGAGGGGTCAGCTGAGCTCCTGTGTAGCAGAGCACAGAGAGGGGGAGAGACGAAGTAAACAAACAAGCAGGAAAACGAAACTTATCGTCCTCTTTTTTTTACCGACCTCAAAATAACTTATCATGCATTGATTTATTGACCATCGCGACAGGCCTAATGATCCAGGTATCAAAATGTAGCTTTTAAAGCAGGAATCTGAAAATACCATTAGGTTATTTTGACCAAATTGAACTTAATCCTCCTTTCAACATGATGGGTCACAAATAAAGCTTAATTTTTTTGAAAAGTACAAAAAGTCACAGCATCTGTTCCCTGAATGAGCCAAATGTTTTAAGGGTTGAAGGGATAAAACAGAAGGACAATAGTTTGGGACTCTGTTTTAGCATGTTATGTAAGGAGCAAAAATAAAGCATTCATCAAACGTTCACCTCATAAGGTGCCTATCGAATGCTACTGCAGATTATTACTTACTTCCTTTTATGTGCTCAGAGACACTGATGGATTCCCTTTGTAAAAGTGGATTCATGACACTTCCTAATGGACTGATTAATAAATCATTACAAACCATCACGGATGTGCAGCATCCATCAAGGCAGTGGGGGTCATCGGGTTCGCTGCCTATAGATGTAGCTTCTGCCCAGCAACCCCCTCCTGACCCAACCCCGTCCTGTCTTAAAACACTCTCTGCTTCATTATATCCCTTACCAAAGATCCCAGGGCGTTCTCTGCAGACACAGAGTGCGGATGGTGATTGTGCCCAGGAGCCATGAGGCCTCGTGACCCACTTCCAAATACGACCACAGTTGATGTTTTTATCACAAAAGTGTAAAACAATTAAGAATTTAATTAGAACTAACTTGTGACCATAAACCTTTTCTTTCTCTGGTCGTTTTTATTTTGATTGATCCTAACGTGATGAAAAAAGAAAAGGGCCATGCTGCAAGCAGCAGCCCTGCAGGTCACCACTGCGACCCCTGACCTTTCACCTCTGCTCCTAAARGGTCATGCCCATTTTGCCTCAGAGCCTACTTAAGTAATTTTCTTAGTTTAAGAGGAAGTAATAAGGATTTAATTGTGCGCTGTTCCCATCCCCCCCACGCATACACTCACATTAGCAACTGACACACAAACACACCCTGACAGGTCTGGGTCTCTGGAGACCACGTAAAGGGTGGCAGAGTCCAGCAGGTCTAAAAATCACTGATTGTCTCCAGATTTCCCAGAAGGCACACGGATCAAGAATGTCTGGTGCTTCTATTTTTAACACGAGGCACGTATGGAGCGTCAAGTGTAAAATAAAATGTAAAAAACAACAACATATTTTTCATTATTTAGCTCATTTTTTTGAGAGTTAAATTTTTTCCATTAACATTTTATTGCTATTTAGATGACTGTTCTTACATTTAGCTATTTTTAATGTTAAATTTAAATATGTATATTGAAATATTAAATCCTAAATCCAAGTTAAACCTTAAATATTAAAGTTCACATTAAGGTATTTTGGAAAGAGAAACAGCCTTTGCTGTTGGTGCTCGGCTCATGTTATGATGTCATCATTCTGAGACAATAGCAACTGCTGGCGCTCCAATGCAGCTAAAGCTTCACTACAAGGCATCAAACTGCTGGACCACAGGTAACACCCATGTTGTTTTTAATGAACACTTTTGGAATTAGTTTTCATCAGCAGTGTTAGCGGCGGCAAGCAGTGGCCATTGTTGATATTTGTCTCAGAATGATGACATCATGCTGGCTATCTGATGCTAACTTCTGCTTATGCTTCTAACACTGCTAAAAATAATATTTAATATCTAAATTCAACCATAACTGCAAGTTTGATGTCTTGCAGGGAAGCTTTAGCTGCATCGGAGCGCTAGCGGTTGGTATTGTCTCTGGATGATGATGTCATAACAGCAAAGACTACGTTCCATTCCAAAATACCTAAATGTGAACTTCAACATGAAGGTTTAACTTTTACATTTAGATTTAAATGTTTAGATTTAGGATTTAATATTTTAATATGTATTTTTTACATTTAACATTTGTAAAAATTAGATAATTGTAAGAACAGTGAGCTAAATAACAATAAAATGTTAGTGGAAAATTCTAACATTTAAAATGTGAGCTAAATAATGTAAAACGTGTTAGTGAAATTAACATTTCATTTTATACTTGGCACACCATACGTTGGTGAAAGGGAAATGCAGTTTCTGATTTTTATTCATGTTTTATGTAAAGAAATTGTGCAGTTTTGTTTTGTTAATTTTTTTAATGCTACTGGGTTTATTCAAAAAGCAAAACTTATAGCTGTGCTTGAGGATAAACTAATATTTCAAACTATGAAAATGTATTTTGTGTTTCTTGTGGGGCTGCTTACTGATTAATGAATTATTCTTTAGGTATAATCCTCACTGACAATCAGACCTGCTTTGAAGGAGTCACATTAATTTAATCTGCACGATGTATTTTCCCCCCACTTATCTGCATCATTCTCTGAATTTTTCTATTTCAAGCAGAAAAAAAAATTATCTCTAAAGCATGTGAAATATAAAAAACAAAAAAACACTGTCACGTACTCTGACAACGTGGCTCAGACGGGCAAGAAACTTGGCTTTTACGTGTCGCTCGCAGACACCTACGCCCATCACTGCGGGAAAGCTCCATCTTCAGCACGTCTTCCCCGCTCATTCTCCCCTCTTCTCCATCTGCGATACGATTGGCTGTCGCATGGGTGAGGCTCACTGCAGAGGCAGACACCAGGGGAGGGGGGCTTCCCCCGCTTAGCACGACTCTCATACGCAGAACTAGCCACCCACATATGGGCACGCACGAAAAGACTCAGGGAATCCCACCTCCCACCCCACCCCACCTTTGTCAACATGTCTTATCATAACCTTTTTATTCTGCGGTAAATTATTCACAACACAGTCAGGTTTAAATGCACTGCAACACTGCAGGTCTGCATTGTCACACATTTTATTCATAGGAGTTTTAGAAACGTTACCTGCCATAAGCAAATTTCCCACCACTGTTATTAATAGGGACGTTTCAGGTTTAGCGCAGACGCAGTTATATCTTTGCAGKGTAAGAAGATCTACTCGGACTTACAGCTGTTCAGTGCAAACCTTAAAGGTCAGGTTTCACTACTTATCTGTGCGTGTCTGCCCTGGCAGCAGAACTGGCAAAAAGGGGAGCCCCTAGCGGACTGGAACCACGCTAACGGAGGGATGTCTCGGCATCATGCATGCCAATGAGTGTGAGTGTGCAGTCAAAGAATATACACACTGCTAGGGGATAAAAAGGGCAGAATGACCTTTTATTTGTTGTGTTTCCTGGGTGAAATCTAGGTAAAGGATGAAGGTGTCAGATCAAACACTGCATCTTGTGGTCGTTAATCATGTTATCGTAATGGCTTTGATGATCACCGAGGAGTGGAACTTGTGGGATTTTATGGAGTTTTYATACTTTAAAAAGTCTGTTGGTCCAAAATAAAGCTGACTAAATCCTTATTATGAAGCATAAATAAGAGACGCAACAAGTTACATTGCATATATATTTACATCATAAAAAGCGGGCAATCATGTAATTGCTTGTAGCTGCTTGTTTGTTKGTTAGCAAAATATRTGATCAACCAGCAGATAGGTTTTAATCAAACTCCAAAAAATTGATCCCAGGCTGTACATCTGCGTACAACTGATGTTCTTCTGAAGTCAGCCTGATCTAGATGGCGACCATATAACATTTCAAAACACATAACTGGCTCCAACTTTACAGATATTGGGCTAAATTTTATGAGCCATATGACTACAACCCTTTGGATTCAACCTGATCTAAGATCGAAGCTATTTGACCTTTGCCAACAAGTTTGAGAGTTAATGAGCTGAGATTCAGTGAGTGTCATCTGCGTCATGTAATCCAAGAATTAACCAATCACGCAAGAGCTTTTAATAGAACTTTGACATGCAAGGTGGCGGGTGACATGCATTCCTGCAAGAAAGGCTACTTTCATCTTCACCATTTCATTGCGTCTTTGTTGGGTTTTTTCCATGCCAAAAGTAGCTTTTAGTTGCAATTTACTGTTCTACAACACCAACAGTGCAAGGTTACTAATTATAACTGCTCTGTAACACGTARGGAGGCACCCTTATATGGTGAAGGAGCCACAGAGGCCGAGAGCTGTGGCGTTATCTCATGCCTAACGGTTATGGATGACATCAGTGTCAAGCTGCCCCCTCCACTAAAAAGGTTAGGACACACTCTCCCATTCTGTTTGCACATTTAACCTCCTCTCGCCCCCCCCCCCCCCCCTGTTGGCACTAGGCTACTTCATGTGCGCCATGCATGCTGGCCTGCATCACTTCCAAAGGTCTGACTGTCACCAGCTCCCAGGGTGGGTCACAAGACCCGCAGCATAGGTCGGTGGGCGAAATAAAGCTTCTATTAAGACCGTCCAGCACAGAGTAGATGCACATGTTGCAGTGAGGAATGTGGGGAATGATGGAGACCAGTGTGTGAGAGACTCGTGGATCATGTCAGCTCTGATAAGATCATGAGACATTCTGGCTCCAAGTATTTCATTTTAGGTCTTATGATGATCACCGTGATTTGTGTTTGAATGTGGTCATGGTGACTTCCCATCAGCTACCAGAGACCAGGCCATCAGAGAGACTGAATAACAATCAGTTATTTCCTTAGTTCCTATTTTAGGAAGGAGGGTAGGTGACCACAGTACATTCAACCGTCTAACAGGTCATTTAAGGTCTCATACCTTTGTTCATCGTAAAACTAGATATTTGGGAAAAAGTAACACGAGACACATAAATCCAGTCTCCAATATTAGAAATATCTATTGATTCTAAGAGGAAGTATATTCACTTTGATTTTGACACAATGGATCATTCTCCGCTTCTACAGAAATGTATAATATAAATATAAATATAAAATAAGATGTGTTTTAAATCATTAGTGAAAATATATTTGAATAATAGGTTTCAATATGTAAAAATTCACAATATAGAAGCCCAAGAACAACATGGTGTTCCACATGGTTTAATTCTAGGACCGCATTATTTATAATGCATATATGATATTTGTTGTGTAAGTATGTTAAAAACTATAATGTTTGCAGATGATATAAACTTTGTGAATTTTAATATTTGTTTTATTTCCCTATCTGACATCTCATGTTGTTAAGCTTTCCTTTCAAGCTTTTTTCAGTTAGATCAGAGGCCAGGGTTGGACCCTAAATGGTATGATGGTTAAAACCTGTGCCTTTATATACAGTTGATATATACAGTTACCTGGAAAAAAAAAACAATCAAAATAAAACAAAACATTTAATCGTTTTACTGAAACAAATCCAAAATACAACACTGCACGCTCCTTCCATCACATGCTGATTAGAGAATGTGGGAGACGACAGGAGATGAAATGTGAGGACAGATTTGTCATGTCTGTCAGCGTTCACAGAGAGCAATCTCTCTTCCCATTTCATTTCATGAAAAAGTAGCATGAATGTATCCAGTCATGAATGTAACAAAGAATAAAATGTGTTCATTAGGACACGAACATCTGCTGTTAAAGGTATTTTAAATCCGTGGCAAAAAAGATGAACCACTGAAGCAATTTTGATTCAAAGCTATAAATA
>NW_013952544.1:199848-207426 GCF_001266775.1 Austrofundulus limnaeus
CATTTGTTATGTATGCAAATTATATATTTGAATGTTCTTTTTTATTTAACTAACCAGGCAACTTTCATTGAACTCAGAGAAGTCTTTTGCACAGAAGGTCTGAGCCAGAAGGTAGTGAAACCAGAGTACCCAGAGAAAACCCACAAAAAAATTAAAGAAAACATACAAACTCTTTGAACTCAGGACCTTCTTGCTGTGAGAATAGTGCTAACCACTTAACCGTGGTCAGTTTACCCTTGGTTTAAATTTATTATCGATTTACCAGGTGAAAACACAATGATTGCAATCAGTGGATTTGAATATGTAAAATGTCATAAAATAGAAGCCCAACATGGGGTGTTCCACAAGGTTCTATACTAGGACCAAATTATACATTTGTTTAATAATGTCTAACCAGGGGGTTAGCTTGCATTATTCATTTGTTTAATAATGTCTAACCGGGGGGCTAGCTTGCTGGGTACTTACCAGAAGGCTGCATACTTACCTTGTGCTGGTTTTACCTGGTAATAACAGAGATTGATTTCTGACTATATACTCATTACATACCAGTTAAGCAAGTATCAGGTACATGAACCTTATATACTGGGATTTAATGTGTTTTGTTTCAAAAAAATAAAAAAAACATACATTGACTTTCAGTAAAAATCTGTCAGTACGATACAATATAATTACAAAGAAGAGTTATTATTACCTTTATTACATTTAAATACCTCTTTTAGTTGACTGCTCCAGGATTTGCTTTATCAAGGAAAATGTAAACTTAATCCAAGGCTGAGCTGTAAAATTTGTAATTGGTCAGCTGGAACAAAAACTAGGTCAAAAGTTATTATGCAAACACGAACAATGATCACCTCTGTCTAAATATATACACGACTTCACCTGTTCGTATGTAAATAATCCTACAGTAAAAATTGATTTCTTTATGTTTATGAATCATTAAAGTTGCCATTTCTGCTTATCTAAGTGTGTCAGTTGACACACTTCGATAAGAATGAGATGAACCCTGTGCAAGTTAGGTTTGTAACGTAGGTGATGACGGCCGATGCAGCCAGGTGTGTATTAACATTAATGTTCTCTTGTACGTTGCATGACAGAAAGTCCAACAGGTGGGTTCTGACACTTTTTTTCCCACCGAAGGCAATAAAGACGTGCAATCATTTGTAGAGAAAGTGGGCCAAAGAGGTATCGATTGTATTAAATTGCACAGCTTCAGCAAACAATGTATTGACTTGCTTATTTAAAAAAAAAATCAATGGTATCTGCACAGGCAGCACAGATACTGTTTTATGCTCAATAATTCAAGTGAAAGCTGTAAAAAAGTCACATTATCTAAGTACTGAGGCAGAGGAAGGAACTCAAATGTCTTGAATAGCCACTGGTCTGCAACAACAGCTAATCCAAAGTTAATGTGACCTTCAGATTTTACAACTGCAGGGCAGAACAAGTACAACCTTGACATATGGTTGGATCAGCAGTTGCTGTACAACCGCTTGAACCCAGCAGGAACAAGACAAAGCTTTCAGACAAACTGTGTGCTGCGGCCGGTGGCCATTTGTAGATGAGCAGCACCTCCAGTTCTTCAATATGCAGAGAATGGTGTATTGTTTTACATAAATGCGTTCTGCAGAATGAACATTTATAGTGCATTTTTTAAATAAAAGTGTGCAGTATGTGTGTGTGTGAGCCTGAGGCTCAGATCATCAGGGGTGGATTTAAAGGTTGCCTTTGTTCATTAACTGATGTTACCACAGCTTGACTCCTGCAGACACATGTGCACACACTTGAAGAAAGAAATATTTTCATAATCATGAGAGCTGTTTCAAAAYGATTTTACTTTTAAACATAAATAAAGTCAACACATCAAGTTGCTGATATGTTTTTGTCACGTTCTTGCAAGATCATGTGACAGAAGTCGCTAATTTAACAAGATTGTTCTGACATTTTGTGGAGTTTGTGGAGTGTTTTGTCACTGGGGTGAAAGAGACATCAGATTAATCCAAGAGGAGATCAAACCAAAAGGTTACCAGGACGTTTTACAGATAAATGTTTTATTCTGGGATGGAGTAAAGGTCAGTGTGGGGTTGAGCTGAGTCAAACAACGAAAAAAGGAAGGACAAAGAATGATACAAAGGTACAGATGGATTGGTTTAAACTAGGCCAAAAGTCAACCTGAGCCAAAATAAAACATCTTCAGATCAGATGGATGCTTCTAAATGTCGGTATTTTTCATGTTTGTTCTAATCCCTGTCAAAGACAACAGCTTTTATTCTTTTAATTCTGGAATTATTTAGCATCATTCATAATTATTTATTAAAACATGTTTAAAAAAACAGCATAAATAGTGAATGACTTAATGAAACTGTAATCAAGATCTTTTTTTCCCTCTGATTTAACAGAATTCAAACAATGACACATAACAAACACGATAATTCTTCATTTATTTATCTAAGATCAGTAAATGTTAGCTTCTGTCTTTGTCTCTCTTTGTGCTCGCTCTCCCACACACGAGCAGACACAAAGACCCCCACCAGCTCAAATATCGCCACCCCCCCTCGGGTGATCTCCCTACATTGTCACAGCCATTGAGAAGGCGGGCTTCACTCACACACTCGCAGGTTCAACGAGTGCATCTGAAGAAGGGGCACGAGGGGGTTTGATTTGAGTGTTTTAGTGGCCTTGGGGAGGGGGTGGGTAGGTGGGGTGAATGAGTGTGTGTGTTGGGGGAGGGGCAGTTAGGCTGAAATATATCTGCAGGCGTTTTCCTCAAATGCGGGTGTCTGGGTATGTTTGTTTTTTGTGCATGCGTGTGTGTGTGTGTGTGTGTGTGTGTGTGTGTGTGGACTGGTCAGCAGCCTCCTGTGAGAGCATGCTGAGTTAGAGAAGCATCAACCAGGTGCAGGTGGGGGTGGGGGCCTGGAAATACGCTCCATAAATGCACGTGCATGTATTTTATTTAAAATGTCAGTCATTGTCGGCGCTGCGTAAGCTGCTCCTGTCTGCCAATTATACAACAGAGAGGAGTCAGTGCAGACGCAGGCTCTTCTTCCTCATCATTACCTCTCCTTACCCCCCCCCCCCACTCTAACAGACACACCTTTTCCTCCCCTTCCTCCACCAAGCTAATTTCCCATTTTCGAAGACGCGCTCGCATGCGTACAAACACACACTCTGACACACAAACGCCCACGCGGAGGACGTTCAGAATCACGGCGCTTCCGCTTCTCGCGCCGTGACTCGGTTCGTTAACAAACGAGGTTTAACTACCGGAGGACTGCAGGATGAAGAGCAGGTCTGGGATGGGCTGCAGCTCCAAACTGCACAGCAGCACCCCCATCATCATCATCATTAACATGCCAATCAGGCTGGAGGAAGACAACATGTGCATTCAGTTCTAAAAATACTGCTTTCCATGTGCAGTCTTATTCATCAACGATTTCAACCCAAATGTGATTATTTGAATGGCGCAGTATGAGGGCCAAAATTAAGATTATTGCGCAACTATTGCTATATTCTTGTAGCAGGAGGCTAAATCTGTTCCTGAGCCAGCTATTGATCTGATTAATGATAGGCCGGCACCCCTAACTGAGTGGCCGGTGCTGGCAAATGAGAAGGAGACTATTTGTGTTAGCATCGGAGAGGCTAATGACTAGCATGGATAAGCTGATGTTAGCTTTGGAGAGGCTAATGACTAGCATGGATAAGCTGGCGTTAGCATGTGAGAGGCTAACGACACATTGGATTGCCAACTGGCTGAACCAGTAGGGGGTGGGCAATACTGGGAATTCAGTTATTGATCTGATACCAAGTAAATACAGGACTAGTATCGCCGATCACACTTGTCATGTTCTTTGAATAATTTTCTGATTTTTGCTTTTAGTAAATCAATCATGATAAAACACAGGACAAATATTTTAGTCAAATAAAAATGTTTTGTAACTACAACAAAATAAAAATAATGGAACAGCACAAAAATAAAAAGATATATACCGATTACATTCTACTACTCACACCTGTTCTCTAGTGGGAAATAGCAAAAAATAAGCAACAARGTAACATAATATAATTTTAACAGCACCAGCAACACAAAAATACCTTCCATTCTACATTTTATTGGCTTTATTTGTGAAAAATACAGTTAGTATTGCATGCTAAACATTCAAAATAAAATGAATAATTACACCATCGAATTTCACTTTTATGAATTACACTGTGATAAGACAATTACAGCAGGCAGACTGAGGTAATGTTGATTGATGCGTGGGTTTTGACTGAACACAATCCTTTAAAGGTCATTACTTGCAGTTGAAGAAAAAAGAAAACCACCTTCTGTTTTTTTCTCAGGTCTCAACTTTTAAGTTTTGTTGAAACTGATGTTAAAATCTACAGCTAATTTGAATGAATGCACGTTTACTAGAGAAAAACCTGCTAAACCCAGCACTGGGAGGTCACTCCTGGGTTCATCGCTCCCCCTGACCCATTTTTCCTGTCCCCAATGACCCTTTGAAACCAACCAATGGGATTGTTTCCCGCCACCCCACCTCTTGCTTTTCCCTCCCTCCCTCTTCTAATACGCCCTCCTCACCAAGATTTTTTCTTTTTTCTAAAGCAAGCCTTGCGGTCTCCCCTCCTCTGGTTCCTCACTCCCCTGTCTTCGGGGGGCAGCCAGCTCTATTTACTGTTATTGACCCCTGAACCGATTGCTCTGGAGCCGGTGCCTCTGTCAGCATCCTCCTCTAAAGGTTTGATTTATTTCACCGAGCAGAACGCCAGCTACCAGGCGTCCGGGTTAGGAACTTCACTCATTGCATTGTTACAAGTTAATGCGGTCACTTGAGTGATCAACGACCCCTTTTCATGTCCTCAACTTTGCTGCCGCTGACCGTGGGTGGCGGCATCACTCAACACAACACCATGACAAACTATTCACCCCGAGTCACATATGGTGTAGAAATTTACATGCTTGCATATGTAAATGTAGACACATTAAAAGCATGTTTGTTTGTGTAATTACATCTTGAAGTAACCGTTACCGGTCATCACACTGAAGAAGACGGACAGAATAACTACAAATTTAGTTAGATGACTTTTTTAACAACAATCTAGTTGTTAATCAAGTCAAATCATTTAGACCAGTCTAGTTGCTGACAGGTTAGGGATTCTCTAGTTGTAATTTTTAAAAAAATAACTCCTCTCAGTTTTAGCTCAGATCCCTCCTACCATCCCGCCATTTTTCTTAATCCATCAAAGCCCATACTGTCCCCCCCCATCTCCAGCAGAGTGTCAGTTGCTGCTTAAAACTGCAGATTGAAGTGTAGATTTGGCGGGAAACCTGTAATACAAAAGGAGGGCATGTTATCATAAAAAAATACGAGAAATGGCCTGAAAGATAGGAGGGTTCAAGGAGAGGTTAGGAGTACAGTAGGAGTAATATTTTTTTGACAAGAACAAAACTACTACAAAGCTGTAGTGAACAAAAGTATTATGAGGTTTATGACAATCTTTTGACAGCTTGCCAGTTTGGTGAAACAGGAAAAATGTGTACTGAATGAATAATTACTAAAATGATTCTGTCTGACTCAAAATATAAAAAAATATTCACAATAAGGAGTTGAACATTTCTTAATCAAAAATTCTCCAGAAAGTAAAAACATTATTTTCCTGATTTGAATAAACTGTTAAGTCTGTGGGCTAAGTGTGCTAGCTTCTTGAGAACACATGGTAATATACTGTAGAGCACGAGTCAAACTCATCTTCAAATTAAACTTCATCTTCCATGACTCATGTAGATGATTTTACCTGTGAAACAACAACTTCCCACCACAGGGTGCAGGTGCAAAGMGCTTAAAACTAGCTGGCAGTCGGCAAAAATGAAGCTAAATGGAGTTTTTTTTTTTTACATGACAAATTTCAGCTGCTGTGGCTGCGGCCAAGTTGTATGGGAAAGTGGGAATTTCTCACTTACAAGTCGTACATTTAAACTAGAACAGTGGGAATCCCCTGTTGGAATGTGGGAGACTTCAGAAATAAAGATGATGGCTGTACTCGCCACAACAGGGAATACACTCTACTTGTACTTTTGTTTAGAATATTTTAATKTGAAGCAAACCGTATATCAAAAATCAACCAACTTTGGCTTATGCAATGCTTCATTGCTTTGTAATATATGTAACAAACAAGCACACAGATAAGTAAAAAAATAATAAAAAAAACTATAAATATAAAGGATAAGAAAAATGCAAGAATAAGCAAATAAATTAAATTAAATTAATAAAAATTCCCTCCCTGACCCGCCCCATCTCGTCTGCCCAGTGCTACTCAGGCTATAATCTTACTTTTACTTTTATTAGTATTTCTGTTTTATTTATTTCACCTTTAGTCAGTCGTACACTTAGTACTTTTCAGCGTTTATAAGAGGGCGTGTAAAAACCTTGCTTCTATGCAGGAAATACCAGGTAGAGCTCAGTTAGTGTTTGCTAGCGGTACTCAGCCGGAGCAACAAGCATGAAACCTGATGCTTCATGTTTAACCGAAGATAAACACAAAACATAAAAGTAATTACAACTGGCCCTTTGAGGGCCACCATGGTGCTCCTGTGACCCTCTGTGAAAATGACTTTAACACCCCTGACATAGAGACAAACCTGAGAGACTCAACAATATGGTTGGCTCCAGCTTTTAGCCCCTTCAGAAGGTGCTTTAAAAAAGGACAGTTTCTTGTTTTACTGGAGTAACACGGCAGGTAAAACCGAAAGACAAGCCCAGAAAGACAGCAGAGGTTGACACTAGCTGCGTTTCCATTGACCATGGAAATCCGCAAATTAGAATTTCAAAAATAAATTTGCTCAATGGAAACACGTCAATTTTGATTAAAAATTACATTTTTCGACAAAATATTTTTGCGCTAGGATGAGGTGGTTTTTCGGCCGTATCGAAATTGGTGTTTTTCGCAAAACTGCAATGGAAACACTTTTTTCGCATCACGGGAGTCACGTGATCAACAACCGGCTTTTTTCTACTGGCGAAAAAGACGATGATGAAGAAGATAACAGGAAGTAGAAGTAATGGTAATATCACAGAAGTAGTATAAAATAGTAAACTCAGCGACTACAATTTCCCAAAAACACAGCATACGTAGCCGCTCCCAAGTAGGGACTTGTCTCTGGAAAGCCTCGATAAAAGACGCCGACGTCTCCTCTGATGATGAGCGCTAGTGTCGTGGTAGCAACATGCTATGTGTTTACATGAACTAAACTAAAACTTTCAAACTTTGTGGTTTAAAAGAGAGGTTGGCCTCAGAGTCCATGTTTTTACCAGCAGTGCAGCTTTGACTCATCTCTTCAGTCAGACTCAGTTTTTAACTTGATAAGATGGATCTTTTTTTATTTCACGTCTCCCTATTTTCTGCTCTTCAGCGTAGGAAGAAGTGAATAAACATTTTGGATGAATCAAGAGAAGCTTAGCTGTGTTGCTGAACCACTTCATGTCCAGAATGATGCTTCTAATGAACCCTAACTCAAACTGTCCTGATGCAGCTCATTAATCCAGGTAGAAACATCAAAAACAAAAAATCAGTAGGTCC
>NW_013952544.1:207436-211063 GCF_001266775.1 Austrofundulus limnaeus
GCAGTTGCGAAACTGTGTTTTTCGACATTAACAGGATATCGACAAAGTTTTGCGCACATTTGCAATGGAAACACAGCTACTGTCATCATTTCATCCTGCAACACCAACAGCTTTTCAAAATTTACAAAGTTGTCCCACTCAATACGTTCTTCAAACTGCCATTACCAAAATGGACCTTTAATCTTTGCAGCTCCAGGAAGAGAGAGGCGCTCTTTAAGGGTTTTAGTGATGGGATGATTGATTGGGCTCTAATGGAGCACTGTGCAGAAGGAAAGCCAGGAAGGAAATGCTTTCCATCTCAAAACCAGTCATTAGCAACAAGTGCAGAACAAAACAGCCCTAAAGCATCATAGAGACAGTGCTGGGTGCACACGTGTGAGCGCTCTGAAATGTCTGCTCAGATGGTTTTGGATGTTGTGTACTCGGCTTCAGAGCTGTAAATGTTCATGTGTGTTTGAGTGCATGGATAAATGTGTCTGTCAGGATATGATCCTGGCTGGTGTTACATTGCTAATGGGATCATACATGATAAAAGACACTTCCAATAATGCTTTAACAGATCCACCCTCCTGGTGTTTCTATTCTAAGATGGCCTGCTTTCTTGGAATGCTAAATGGGGCTTTAGCAGATGGGCTGTGTATTTTAGTGGAGCTTTTTCCCATAGTGGGGAAAGCAATACTTATTTTCAGTGTAACCAGATAGCAGGAGGTGAGGAGCAGATAAGCTGAGTGGATGATTTTACTGTACAAATGCTCTCCATCTGCAAAAACAACAAGATTACAGAACTCATTTGTGATTTCCCACCTGAAATGAACGGCTGCTCTGCAGACACTTTTATCACACAGTTTGGTTACGTTAAAAAAACATCATGATCAATKGTTCCAGAAAAAAAGTTCAAACTACGTTCAAACTGCCAGCGTTTGACTCATGATCAGCATTCAAACACTCAAGAACCCTTTGAAGTTAAAAAAAAGAAGCATCAAGGAGAAAGATTAAAAAAGAGAAAAGCATCCACCCTCATTTTCCCTCCTTTTTTTCAGTCTCTTTGTCAACTTTCTGTCTTTGGACGGGACACAAAGCCCCCCAAGGAGAAAAGGCCCAGAATCACAGCGACTGCCACACACAGCTTTTTTTTTTTTAACTGAAGCTAGTTTCTGGAGCCTCAAACACCCACCCTCCCCTAATGCATGTGTGGTGTGTGTGCACCCCCACCTCCTCCTGCAATCCACGCCTTTGTCCTCCCACATTAGATAAAAAAGAAGTCTGACCACTAAATGAAGCAGAATCCCATTGATCTCACCCAGCACACACAGCATCATATCTGAATGGACTCAGTCGGTTTGTTAAACTTAATTAACCTCAAATGACACGAAATGTTCAAAATAACGTGCTCAATTTAAAATGCTTAGTGAATTTTTAGGTTTGTGGCTAAATATAGCAAAAAGAGTCCAAACGGAATTAAAAATTGTAAAAAAAGTAATTTTACAACCATTAATGAATCCAAAATAAGAATAAATATTGAGATTATTTTAACATTTTCCAGCATTTGTTTAAAGAAAAGCTTAAGATATTAAGAAAATCTGGACATTTTTTAAAACGGATTACAAATTCAAAAATAAAATAAATAAAAGATGTTTTTAGCACAGCGTTTACCACATTAACACATCCTCTCTTCTTTTAACAACAGTGTAAACACCTGGGAACAGATAGTTTGAAGGAAATGTTGTGAAGGAATCTAGCTGTTCAACAGATTCTTTGCTGGATTTTTTTGTTGAATGGGAAAATATGTTGTTCTAKTTTTTGTACATACTTTTCAGCATTGACGGCATCTTTAATGATGTGCAAGCTACCTATGCCACAGGGACTAATGCACCCCCATACCAACAGAGAAGCAGTCTTTTGAATTGAGCTCCTTTTTTTGCAGTCTGATGAATTTCTGTTCATCTTTGTCTGAGGGATTCAGCCTCTTTAAAATGTTTTTTACACTCAGTCCTGACCTGATACCAGTTTACTTTGTTGCAAAATGCTCCTTTCAACTGTTTCAACCTTTTGTTGCCTTATAAAACTCAAAATGACCTTAAAAGTACAGTTTATTAGTAGATAAATCAATTGTTTAAAGTATGTTTTAATGTGAATGATAATGTGATATTTGCAAATCGTTGCGTTCTGTTTCTGATTACACTTTTGTTATGTTTTTGCAGAATTCAAAAGACCACGGGACCTATGAATAGTAGCATCCTACGTGAGTTTCCATATAGACTGCGTGCGGAAAATGCAAAACTGTTGTTAAAACTTCCGAGTTCACTTCCTTGGCTGTGACCCTGGCTCCATCAGTCCTGCCCTACAATGACCCAGCATGGGAATGTGATGGGACGAGGAGGCGGTTTTGGGGGCTGCCAGCGGAATTCCACGGCTTGGACTCCAGCAGATCAGAGAAACAAAAGCTTTGCAAAAGACAAGAGGAGGTGAAGCAATGAAAGGAGCAAAGAAAAGAGGGATGGTGTGGGATTGTGTTTTCCTAATCTTAATTCTTGGAAGAAAGAGGGATGTGCAAGAAGGAAAAGGTAAAGAGAAGATGGGGTATGCATGCTTGTGAGAGGGAGGGGGAGTCGAGGGCCTGTAAGCTAGACGCCACTCCTTTTCCCATGGTGTGTGCAAACACAGGACCACACCAGGCCCTGTTCTCCCACAGCACTGCTCTCAAACATCCGTCACAACCCATTACTGCTGACGCACAGCTCCCAAAGAGAGCTGGAAGGGCATGATGAAATTGGGGTCAAAGTGAATTTGAAGGCATGTGATGAGGGCCATTAAGTTATTGGATGTCTTGTAGTGAACAGACTTTTGTCTCTCCATCTGAGTGGCATCTCAAATTCAAGGCCATAAAAGAAGAGAAGCCATCAAATGCTCTAAGAAAGCATCGCTTTGATCTCGTCTGCCCACATACAACAGAAATGGAATAATGATGCACGAGAAAGGATAAAATGTGAAATGATGCTGCAGAGAGCATTTTGTTAGAGATGAAAGTTCTGCAGTTTTAAAGCAGAATCCATGTCTGTGCTGTCAATCATTTCTGACATGTCTGTAATCTTTGTTTTATAATAAAATATACYTGTCAAAAAATGCTTAAAGTGTAAGTATTGCACATATTATAGAACTTGTATTAGTATTTGATCATCTATACTGATTTTAATACAATTTTGAAACATTAATTGGAAAAAATGTATTTAATAACTTAGCTTAGATGAACTGGCGTGGATTGTCGGGCCTAACATTCCTTAAAAAGCATACCCAAATTAAACTGGAGAAATTACATTTCCTGTGAAAATGCTAGAGTGAATGCTTCATGTTGAAAACTTCAGCTGAAAGCTGCTGAAATTAAGCTAAAAATATTCAATAGGAAAAGTGTTAATGTGAGCTCACTTTGAAAAGCTGAAAGAAGCAAAACAGCATAACGTCCTGATGCATCTCAGTAATCCAGGTAAAAAATCAAAAAGAAAAAAATTGTATAGGTCTTCTGGACGGGTTCTTCTCTAATGAAACGTTTCAAAGCCCAAAACACATTACGGCAAAGGCTGGTTCACCCCAAAGATCCGGTGCCCCGGCACAAACAGAGCAATATTGTAT
>NW_013952544.1:211861-215341 GCF_001266775.1 Austrofundulus limnaeus
TAGTTATAGTTGAAAAATAACTAAAACAGGAAAAAAAAAATCATAAAACTACATAAAAGTGATAATTTGTAGTAAAATAACAAAAACAGTTGAAATTTTCAGTAAAACAACTAAAAAGTAACTGGAAATTATTTGATTAGCATAAGGAAGCCTCTAAGTAGCACATGTTTACTAAACTTAGCGGAAAAAAGTGAGTTAGCTACAAAAAACGTGTATTAAGCTTAGAAAATCTAACTTTAGCTAATAGCGGCTAAACACTAGCTAAAATTTTAGCAACTTGCTGACTATAGCAGAAAGCATCTGTAAGAGGACTAAATAGCACAAAGTAGCAGAAAAAGCAGAAGAATAATGGAAATAAGAAGCATTTTAGCTGAAATAGCAGAAAAAAACCTAAAATTAGCAAAAAGTAGCTAAAATTAGCACAAGAATGTTAAAACACAACATAACCAGAACAAAATGTGTAAGGTTCTGTAAAGCTTTAGAAATATTTCAAGTTATTTTAAGGATGTTGAAAACAGTTTAATTCATTTTCAATAGCAAAAAAGTGGCTAAAAAGGTGAAATTGCTAAAAAAAAAAAAGGTAAAAAAACCTGAAACACCAAAAGTCAAAGCACCCCTCACATGAACGAGCTGAATGTTTTGATATATGAATTGTTGAAATAGCACAAAATTGTGGAACGAGTTAGATGCCAAAAAACATACCGAAGAAAAAATGATCTCAACGATGTGAATGCATCGACACAATAAAAACTCACAAGACAAGTTTCTATGTAAAGTTATTAATCTGAATTTTTAACTTCAGCAGTCATAATTTTTGTAACTGTAACCAGTATTTAGTTATTGAAGTTAAAATACAATAAAATAAAATTATTTTTTATCCAATGAAGTTCATTGTGTCTATATATCTGATAAATCTTAAAAACTTTTCTTTGTCATGAAACACTGTTACTTAAGCAATATGTCGAAACATGTCAGGTATGTCTGAAGCGACATAAAATAAAGTTTTTAAGATTTGTGATTTTTTTTATCACTTAATATTTTCTGAGATATTTAAAGTGTTTCACAACATAAAAAGAAAGAAGGTATTAATGAAACAAACATATCAAGCTAAAATGCTCAACTATTACCAGTTCAAATTTGATAACAAGAACATCAACAATTAATACTTGACACATAATATAATCCAGCATGACCATTATACTTGGACAAGTCTCCAGCAAATAYGCAAACTGGACAAATATTTTCAAATACTGTTTTCTAAATGCTTCAACACAGAAACATCACTGAGTGATCAAATAAAAGATTAAATCTCCATAAATAAAATTCTACCCTCCATATTTACTCACAGTCTGATTAAAACATAAACAAAATGAACAATCAGCAACATGAGTCACAGCTGGGGGTCATATAGCAAACCCCACCAACAAACAGCCAAAACACAACAGAAAACAAATAAATCCTCAGCTTTTTCAAAGCATTTCAATCCACACAGCTTAAAAACCACCAGCAGTAAAATAAATAAATTAATAAATGTTTTTCACTTACTTTTGATGCATAAGCTGTTCTCTTTTCAATCCAAAATGGCGGCCAAAATAAAGGTATAATCCTTTCTTTTGTGAAATTTCCTGGCCATAAAAATCATTATTCCTGGTCTTGAAGCTCTCAAAACACTTCATAACAAATATGTTTCTTCTTAACTGCCAGTTTAGTCAGCTAATTGTTCAAAAACACCATAGAAAACGTGTTTTTCATGTCCACTTCAAAGGACAAAAATGGCATCTTCTTCTTCTTCTTCTTCTTCTTCTTCTTCTTCTTCTTCTTCTTCTTCTTCTTCTTCTTCTTCTTCTTCTTCTTCTNCTTCTTCTTCTTCTTCTTCTTCTTCTTCTTCTTCTTCTTCTTCTTCTTCTTCTGTTAATAGCGGTTGGCAAACAACATTTTGGGGCTTTACTGGCACCTACTGGAATGGAGTGTGGATCAGAATGCTAAAAACAAACAAAAAAACTATTTTCTCTCCAATAATTTTGTTTACTTAAGATATCTAAACACAAAGGAACAGGGACAAAATGGCTTCAAATACAGAAATTTCTATAAACTTCATTTTCTTTCTTCACACAAGTACTCACCACCCATATCTGCATATTGAATAAAAGGTAACTGGATTGGCTACCCAGCTGTGGTTTCAGAATGAAGCTCAGAGCTGATTGGCCGATTCCACAGTCACTCAATCACCTGTACTGTGGGCGGGACATGAGGAGCTTGCCACACATTTTGGGCTCTTGAGAGCCTGTAGATGAACCCGGTTGGTCAAAAAAGGTGTCAATCAAAAGAAGACAAGCAGGTGAATCATTTGAACAGACTGCTATGCAAAATCAAAGTCTCTGGCTGTGTGGGTCTGGCAGCTTAAAAGAGGCAGAATGTAACCACAATGTGGGAATGCACCCCTGGCTGACAGGTTAAAACATATGTTTGATATTAAGGGTTAATATTGAACAAATCAAGCAGTTCATTGCCATTCAAAATTACAGCTAATCACAGTATGTACACACTTTATACTTCTTTTTTTCGCTCTGCATAACTCTTCTCTGTTGTGGTTTGACCTTTTATGGTAACATGACTGTGAATTGAAGTTTTAAGCAGAAAAACAGAAGAAAACAAGCTGACTTTTAGACTGTTACTTCTCGTCAATACAAATGTTTTTGTTTTTAGCAGTGACCCCGTGATTAGGCATCCTGCAAGCTTTCTATTGTTTTAGCTTGATGGAGAAGACTCAGATAGGCATGCAGTGACACGGTGAGCATTTTTAGTGTTATCTTGTGCAAAAGGTTTTTTAGCAGAAACAACAAAATTACACAAGTAATTGAGCAAGAAACCAATCAGGGTGATGAGCTTAATCTTGTTCTTTACTTTTGCTCAGTTCTGCAGCCTTTCCTCTAATATTCTAACACAGAGACACACCCAAAGACCCACAGTCATCCTCGATGCCTTTATCGCCACGCTGCATTACATCGTTCATCAGCAGGCCGAGCACCTGGCACTGATGAGAGCAGGGCACAGCACGGAGACGGGCACCCCACGTGGCTGTCCAGACGTGTTTTTATATGTTCTGCAGCCATGACTGTTCGCCCATATATGGACACGCCTGTGAAGTAAACTGCATACCCACCCTCAAGTGTCAATCTCTGCATCTGACTGAGTGCAGAGGGGTGCGCTGTGGCAGAAATGTGTGAGTGTATTTATGCTGGCTTTGATGCTGCGGGACTCCACATTGCAGGATCTGGCTGCCAGCCAAACTCCTCTGTTACCAAGGAAACGAGCTGCAGCCCAGCATCCGAGAGGAGCAACCCAATTTATCCATTTTTGGCTCTTTTTTTTTCTTGTCGCAGGGGCAAGCACTCTGTGTTAAAACTGCAGTAGCAGCTCCAGAACAGTACAATATGTAACTGTGTGCATGTTTGTAAAATCATGTGACACGGGTTAGAT
>NW_013952544.1:216591-217770 GCF_001266775.1 Austrofundulus limnaeus
TAAATAAATAAATCAAATCAAAATCAAATCAAAATTATTTGCAAAAACATATATAATAATAATAATGAATAAATAAAAATACAAGAAAATGAGGCAATCAGGAGCTTTTGTTTGTCTGAAAAAAATTCAATGTTTCTGCAGACAATTATTCAAACTGTATATGATTTATGTGGAGTTGAGAACATTATGAACCTTCAGGGAACCACAGGAAGGTGTTCTGATTAGTGATACAACAGCGTCCTCTGCAGGTTTCAGTAAATATAACCACATCACTTCCAGTTATGTAAATTTACAATACATTTGTAATTTGAACATGAAATTAATGGGTAACCATTTTACTATTGTTGATAGAACTGTACATTCAGAATGTGTTTCCTGGCTGAAGAATGAACCTAAAACCTGAGTAATAACGGGAGTTTGTGTTTTAAATGGTCCTAATTAAGAATTTATAAATGGAACATTTTATTTACTCAAAACCTCGCAGCGTTTGGAATAATTTGTTCTTTAGTTTGAGTATTAAAAATGAGCATCCAAATAAACACAGTCAGATGACAGAAGAACAGAGTGTTCTGAAAGATGCCTGCAGCTTGAGAAAAGGACAGCTTGTTCTGTTTTAAAGCTCCCAACAAATTCCTCAGTAGATTATTAATTTACTTCAGTGTTCATCCCAAATCAGTCTTTTCCCCCAAAACTGTTATATCCACACTTTAAAACCTTATAGAATAACCATTCCTGAATATAACTGCATAATGCTGCTGCATTTTCATTTAAATTAGACYCACTGAGATTATTTGTTAGATTCAATAAAACTAAAGTGTTGTTCCTCAAGTTGATCTTTAGTCAGTTTGTTTAAAAATGGAAGCCTGCAAATCTCTCTCTCTATTTTATTTAATTAAAAATTTTTTTTACAAAAGCTAAAACCTTAACATGAAAAGTGAAGTAGTTTTCTTTGAACTGAACAGAAGTCATAAATGACAGGCTTAAAATAAAAACTACGTGTGGGAAAGAGGTGGATCCTTTCTAGCAACTCTCCACAGACTGTTCCTCTTAAACCCTGTTACCTTTCACTTTGAGAACATTCTTCCTGTTCTGTATTCCTCTTAGTCGACAGAAATACATTTCTCTGCATCTGCAAACACACACACACACACACACACACACACACACACACACACACAC
>NW_013952544.1:218859-220556 GCF_001266775.1 Austrofundulus limnaeus
TTGATGATGTGACCAAATAGTTTGGAGGAATAACTTCAAGGAGAGAGTGGTTAAATTTCACCCTTGAAAGTGGATTTAGTCTATCAGAAGTTTAATAGGAATGGTGTTTAGCCCAATAATAGATATCTTTACATTGCCTGCCTGTGGTGGCGACCCACGACCATGAAGATATAAACAGCTTTTTATAAGGTAAAAATAATAAAACAAGGTCTTTGTCTGCAATGATTAGACATGTTTTTTTATTATTGTCATTAGTGATTATCTCAGTTTCGGCTAAAAATTTTTACAAAAATCCTACACACTGTGCCTTTAAGATTAGGAGTGCCAGTAGCTGAGAGTCATCCCTAACCCACACTCTGAGCACAGAGTGAAGAGATCTGTTTATTTTTTGAGTAATGTACGTTTTCAATTTACCTAAATATTTAAACAAATGCATATAAAATCCTGTGACTACAAAAGCACTATGAAAGCATTTAAAGTTGCTTTAAGCCAAACCTAACCAGCTTTGAATCACTAGATGGCAGCATTTATCCTAAACTTTGCAGCCCTCTACCTTTCTTTTATCCTGCGAAAGAATCAGAGCAGCATCACAACACATGTGATCGGCGCAGAGGAGCATTTCTCGTGTCACACACATCCACAGCCAAGAGTTTGTGCGTGTTTGTGTGGTTGTGTTGCAGAGGCTAACCTGTCATCCAGCATTTAACAAAGAGAAGCTACGATGATTAATCCTGCCTGAATTAAAGACAGTGAACTCCAAAGCCACCAGCATGACACGACATGGGTCAGTGGTCTTTACACTTCATTATCAGAGCTCATAAACCAAACAGCCCTTACCATAAAGGTTGCGTGCAGCTACTCGTGTCTCTTTGAGGTTTAGAAAAATGTTCTTTCACCTCTGAATTGGACCTTTCTGAGGTGGGGCTGTGGTTTCTCATTAAAGGATTTTTTCTTAGTTTACTTTCCAGCCAAAAGGATGATGGGAAATAAACTGAACCTTTTTTATTTAAGTTAATTATTGATGTAGAATTGATTAGTATTCTTCACTTTGGTCTTCTGATGTTCTGAATTAAAACAACACATCTTACAGAAAAGATGGTGGCACAGTTGTTGGAACCTGAGTCTCTCTGTGTGGSTTTACTCTTTAAAGCTTTGACCAAAACTACATTAAATAGATTTTTTTGTTTGTATATAATACCCTCAAAAGAAAAAAATAGGTTTAGCAGATTTTCTGTCCATTTATTCGCAAATGTTCAAAACTACCAATACAAGGAGTGAAACATGTCGATTAGATCATGCTAGTAGTTTGTTAAAACATTATGTTTTTTCTCTCAAATCCATGAGCAATTTTTATGGAATACCTGTAAGAAATGTTGCTGGGAATAAATATGGTGAATTTATCAGACAAGGAAAAATGTACAGTGGGCAAAATAAGTATTGAACACGTCACCATTTTTCTCAGTAAATATATTACTAGAGGTGCTAATGACATGAAATTTTCACCAGATGTCGGTAACAACCCAAGTGATCCATACATACAAAGAAATCAAACCATAAATGTCCAGAAATGAAGTTATTTGTAATAATGTGGAATGGTACAGGGAAAAAGTATTGAACACATGAAGAAAGGTGATAGAGTTTTATTGGATTTATTAAACTTCTTAAGGTGTTTCAAATAAAGTCTTGAGGTACGTGAC
>NW_013952544.1:228263-232129 GCF_001266775.1 Austrofundulus limnaeus
GAGCGTGAAATTTCACATGCACTATTTTTGCCGGTCGCTTAGCTGGAGGAGGGCGAGCGATTGTCGCCTCACCGCACAGGCTCCACAGGAAATGAATGGAGAGCGAGCGACGTCGCCTCCCGTGTGTCGAGCRCTTATCTTTTAACAAGTTTAGAACACTCTAGAAAGTTTACTTCTTTGATTTTTTTTTTTTACAATGAACCTTTTACAGCCATTTATTTCACTTGGTGGTAGGCACAAATATTTCTGTCCTTGTTCAGGCACAGATGTASCTTACACTTTATAAYAAAWTGRCATCTATTKTCATATTGATGACATTTTCTTACTTTCTTTTTTCTCTCTTCTTCCTCAATTTTCTTTGACATCTAACATGTAAATATTTAGTCATTACAGCGTAGAGATTATAATTTCAAAGGAACCACTTTGAAAATAGACAAAATGTGTTTTCAAATGGCATTTCAGTAATTAATCAACCATCCAAAATAGTGTGTGTTGTGTTGTGGCAAGAATACTGTTGATTAAATTGATTGATTGATGTTATTCTTACCATAACTTCTCCAAAATTAGCAAAAGTTTTCCTGAAAAAAATGTGTGTATGACCTCATGTCAGCAGACATTTTGAAAAGGCAAAAAAAAAAAAATTAAAAAGTTCCACTTCCTGCAGTACATTGATAATCCACCAGAGGGCAGAATACAGGTCTCACATTATGTACAACAGGTTTTTGAGGAAAAAAAGATCACATAGGTCACAGAATCCTGCGTAGCAAATATGATACAAATGGTGATACAGGGTTAAGCAATAAAATCACATGAACCACAACAAAAGTTCAATGAAACTCAGAAATAAATCTTTCAGAACACAGTTGTTTTTCCGTCTCGTCTGCCTGTCTTTAGAAGTGACTGAGCCACTTCCTCCTTTCAGCCACGTCCAAGTTCATGACCCTCCCAAATGTGCGGGTCCACGACCAAGAGAATCACTGACTTGTCATTCATCATCAAGGAGAAGACAGGTCCCAGGGATCCTGCTGGGTGTCAGACCCACAGCAGCCAGGGCCGTCTATTTAAAGAATTGTAACAACGATCGGCTTTACAAGGTTATCAAGTCAAAGGATATTAACAGGACAGTTGATTTGTCTGGATTTTTGGAAATATTCTGCTAAAAAACAAATCTTCAAAACCAAAGCATGAGTTGCTGGAGTACAAAACCCTTCGAACCATATCTCAGTGCGGTGGGTTTGTAAGAAGCAGCTTAATGTGTGGAAAACATGAAGCTTCAGGAAGCACATGCAGCTCAGTTCAGATAAACAACTCCATTAGGCTGACAGATCCCAGCAGAAAACTGTGTGTCAATCTGTAACTGGACCCTGGCAGGCTGTCTTCACCTTCTCTATCAACACTSGTGCAGTTGTAAACCCCATTCCTCCTCCCCATCCACTTACTAACCTTTCTATATTAAGGTCCAGTGGCCTCTCGCTCTTGTCTGAATATTATACTGCTGTTCATACACATCACAGGTATTCAGTAGTAGAGACATATTACATGGACATGTAATAGATATACATCCATTTACTTCCTGGAAGATTCACTAAAATCTAGTGCAGGGCCACAGTTGTTTTGTTGACATTACCAGAGGGCCACACAGCACTGCACACTCACGCAAATGTAATAAAACTGACATTTTAAATATGTTTGTGTACATATATGTTTATTAAACCAACATACAGTGCAGTGACTTTACATAGTTCTTGTTTAAATGCATGTATAACAGTTGTCCTCTTGTTTAATTAATATGAATACAAAATTTTTAAAAGTAAATAAAAATAAACGAGCTGAAGTGAAACAGCATAATACGCCTTGAGTTCAGACCCCTGTGTGGTTCTGGTTCTGGTGAAAAGTCTCTGTTGCTTATGCAAGTGCGACTTCATATTTAGCTTTGTGCAACGTGTTGCAGTGGCAGCTTAGATTAAAATCCTTCATGGCGGACAGCATCTCTAAGCAGACTAAACACAATCTGAAAAAAATCTGAAATTGAAATTCTGTGAACAGTCTACTGTGTAGAGCCATTTCATTCAAAATACAATAAATAAACAAATACATAAATAAATAAATAAATAAATAATGTAATTAAATATTAATAAATATTCCATCAAATACACAAAATTTTTACATTATAATACATTTTTAGCATGTCTTTATATTATTTATTTATTGTATTTTGAATGAAACGGCTCTCCACAGTCTACCTCCCAAAAATGTATTTTATTTTTAACCAAAATGAAATTACTCAAAGCAGCTGCTTTTCATAGTAAACGTAAAAATTTTTTTTTAAAATATATAACAAAATAAAAAAAATACATAAAATTGGGAGGTATACTTTTACAGAATTTCAAAATGGGGTGGAGCCTATTTGGGTGGCCAGATGAAGTCATCCACAGGCCACAAACGGCCTGCGGTCCACCACTTGCTCATCCCTTGTCTAGTGGTTAATGACAAAAAACATTTAAACATAGAGACACAGATGAAATTCCATGATCACCTACCTAACAACAGTTTTGACAACAAGACAACAATAGTAGTTTATCAGATTTATCTACTTATTAATTTTTACTGAAAACAGCTGGAAGCTCCTGTTTCATCATGCTCGTCTTCGTTTGTGCAGAATTTCACTCAGACATAAACGTGTCATCACTTCCAGAGCACTCTTACGACAAAACATACATTTGACATTTTATTTGGACAGGTAATCTCATTGCGATACAGGTGGTCTCATTCACAAGAGAGGGATGTGTAGCCCACTCTCTGCACACACCATCAACTCAAAACTAATGTTGAGCTTTTTTTTAATGCAAACACTTTAACAAATTTTTTGGTCATTATTGCTGTGCACATTTTTTAAATACAGTCTTCAATCAAGAATGTTTTTTCCCCCTGCCCTCACTGTAAATTAAAATATAGACATGACTTCAYACACACACAGCGTAACCACCTGTTGTGGAAAAAAAAGATTTATTAATCACCACGAGTGATTATGGGTATAAAGTTCTGGGGCATGAGAAACTGCATCTTTAGTATCCAGCTCTCGGTGACAGACGGTTCGCCTTGTACCGTGGTAATTTATCTCACACGCTAACACACGCGCACTAATGTGCAAGAGGCATGCACAACAACCACGCGTACGCTTTCACACACAAACTTTAACATTTCAAGTTTGATTCAGCAGCTGCTGCTTTGAAGCTCTGAAGTTTCACGACAAACACCTGCTGCCCTGATCAATCAGCAGCGTCATGTTGTGCTGCTGATTTTGTATCGGACTACAAAAAATATTAGCTTTTCATAAACATTAATGAGCATAAAGATGTGTGGGAAAAGGTTTATTGCATGATAGCATGCATTTGTTGAGAAGATAAGAAAAGTTTGTGCTTGTGAGGAAAGTGATTCAAATTTACTTCTAAAAAAAGTATCACTGWTTTAGTTTTAAGATAAATTAAAAGACTGATTGGTGACCTAGAAAAACAAGATGTTTGATCTTTGCATGAAACTGCCTTAACTGATGGAGTCTTTTAGCAAAAATATCTCCTGAACCAGTTGGCAGATTTTATTGACCCTTCACAAAGTATTCATCTACATATGGGCTGCCGTTTGTGAAGTTACACAGTCAAAAATTACCACAAATATTTTTGTTWTATTTAGCCTTTTAGAAGAAAAAAAATACAGATTTATTTTTCTAAATCAGTTTTCAACATATGATTCATACATTTATAAATGTCACAGTTTATAAACTAAATATTTAACTTACAAATTAAATATTTAATTAACAAGCTAAATATTTAACTTGTGACTTAAATATTTAGCTTTGAGCTAAATAT